>NC_081414.1:482967508-483050111 GCF_030272615.1 Cryptomeria japonica | reverse complement strand
GTCATATTGGTGTCATTAGGGGTCATATTGTGTCTTATGGGGTCCTATGGTGTCCCAAGACACTATATGACCCCTATGGACACCATATGACCCCTAACGACACATAGGACCCCTTAAGACACCAATCATGTCGTTAGGGATCATATTGTGTCGTACGGGGCGTAGGACACAATATGACCCCTAGCGACATGATTTGGTGTCTTAAGGGGTCCTATGGTGTTGTTAGGGGTCATCTGGTGTCCATAGGGTCATATGGTGTCTTGGGACACCATAGGACCCCTTAAGACACAATATGACCCCTTAGGACACAATATGACCCAAAGTGACCCAGTATGGTGTCATTAGGGGTCATATGGTGTCCTAAGAGGTCATAAAGGTTCATGGGACACCACATGACCCCCTGATGGACACCATATGACCCCTAACGACACCATCGGACCCCTTAAGACACCAAATCATGTTGTTAGGGGGTCATATTGTGTGGTCTCTCTCTCCCTCTCTCCCTCTCCTCCTCTCTCTCTCTCTCTCCCTCTCCTCCTCTCTCTCTCTCTCTCTCTCCCTCTCTCCCCTCTCCTCTTCTCATCTCCCTCTATCTCTCTCTCTCCCTCTCTCACCCTCTCCTCTCTCTCTCTCTCTCTCTCTCTCTCCCCTCTCTCTCTCTCTCCCTCTCCTCCCTCTCTCTCTCTCTCTCTCCTCTCTCTCTCTCTCTCTCTCTCTCTCTCCCTCTCTCTTTCCCTCTCCTCCTCTCTCTCCCTCTCTCCCTCTCCTCCTCCTCCTCCTCCTCCTCCTCCTCTCTCTCTCTCTCTATGTCTCTCCCTCTCCTCCTCTCTCTCTATCTCTCTCTCCCTCTCTCCCTCTCCTCCTCTCTCTCTCTCTCTCTCTCCATCTCTCTCCTCTCCCTCTCTCCCTCTCCTCTCTCTCTCTCTCTCCCTCTCTCCCTCTCTCTCCCTCTCTCTCTCTCCCTCTCTCCCTCTCCTCTCTCTCTCTCTCTCCCTCTCTCCCTCTCCTCCTCTCTCTTTATCTATCTCTCTCTCTCCCTCTCCTCCTCTCTCTCTCTCTCTCCCTCTCTCCCTCTCCTCTCTCTCTCTCTCTCCCTCTCCTCCTCTCTCTCTCTCTCCTCTCTCTCTCTCTCTCTCTCTCTCTCTCATCTCTCTCTCTCTCTCTCTCCCCCTCTCCTCCTCCTCTCTCTCTCTCTAAAATATGACCAATAAAATCTGATATCGGATTTCTACCATGTGGCAGTTTAGTTCGTAAATGGCGGCAGCAGGAATTTTTTTTGGGGACCACATATTTTTGTACTAAAATCGGATATCCGATAAAATCGGATATCCGATAAAATCGGATATCCAATAAAATCGGATATCGGGATTTTATCGGAATATCCGATTTTGGTACTAAAAACCAAAAAAAAAAGGGTTTGTGGGCCATTCTGTTGTTTCCAAGGGCCGATAGTCTGGGTCCTATGTTTTTTGTCGACGATCACGGGGTTGCAGACAGCTAGAGACAAATTAGTGATTTTGGGAGATTCTTAAAGTAAAAACTTACATTGTCCAATCACGAAGGAGCATATGTGTGGAGGGAAATGGGGAGCATATTGTATCGGTGGTTGATTTTTCAGAGACTATACATTGCAACCATAGAATGAGGTATAGTCCTCAGTACTACAATTCAGTCCAGATTGCTATTTTTGTTCACATTACATATAGACATGCTCCTGATAGTACAGAAGAGGACAGGAAGATATCAGGGAGTATCATTTTTATATGAACGATGATAGATCACACTCCTCCGAGTATGTGCAACATTCTTTCGAGAATTTTTTTGAGTTATTGCATGAGAAAGATATTGCAATTGACTGACATATAATATGGTCAGATAACTGTACGGGTCAATTCAAGAATGTGTGTATGTTTTATTGGTTGAGTAGAATGCATGTGGAGAGGCGTATACCTCATATTTGGTGTTTTTTTGAGGCGGGGCATGGGAAGGAGAGCATGATGGAGCAGGTGCATGTTTGAAGAGAGCTCTAGTTAAGGAGCAATTGAGGATTTCAGGTGCAAATTTCTCTGATGCACGTTGTATTGTTGATTGGTGTAGTTCAGCATTGTCACATGGAGGTACTCTTGATTCAGTAGTGAGCAGATTCTTTTGGTTGGTTGAGGAGGGAACAGTGGGAGATAGATTGGATTGTCAAACAATTAAAGATTCTTCAAAGATGCATTCATTTCTCAGCTCAAATGCAAGTACATGGACCATTTGGACACGGAGCATTGGCTTGTTTTTGTCAGAGTTGTCTTCAGTGTGATTGGGATCAGTGCGAGTCAAGTGAGTGGGTTGATACGTGGGTTCCCCACTATCTAACTCCTTTATCTCAAACAATATCCTTGTCAAACGATGACATGGAAAGTTCACTTGAGTATGATCGTCTATCAGATCTTATAAACCAGGACATGTTTTTGCAGTTGTTGCACCACAAGGGAATGAAGAGAGATAGAATATTGGTTCGCACAATGTGTACAGGGAAAACAAAAGCTAACACAACCAGTGACAGAGGATGATCGGGGTTCACATATCCTACAGTTTCAGTTGTTGTTGTGGGAACTTGGTTGCGAACATACATGATTAGAAGAATGGCATACCTGCATTTGAAGACTATGAGAGACACAAAACCATTATAATGTATTCACACCTTATTATAGCTACAAATGTCAAGTTGTTGAAGCATCAAGCAAAACCGAAGACCAAAGAGTTATGGACAGTGACTACTGCTGATCATGAAGCAATACTGGATACTCTTAAACAAAGAGATGACCCTTCAGGCACACTTGAGAAGTAGGTCTTTAATGGTGCCTTATTTTTTTATCATGCATTTCATTTCAAACAATGATCATTAAACCTTAATGTTCAAGTTTGTTACGTGTATATTAAGGATGTGTTCAAAATGCAGGTCTATTGATGAACATTTTTTTTTGGCAACACGGTTTTTGCATGCACATAGCGAGTACACTTGATATAATTGGAAGGGACGTATTTTTGCAACACGACTTATTATCATGCATTTGATGAGCTTTACAATTTTTGTTATAGAGAACACTATTTGATAATTTTTTATGATATAATTATCACATAACCTTTATGCTCATGAGGTATTTTTTGATGATATACAACAGTATCACATTACAATTTTTGCATCAACATAGTGGGTTCTGTTGATATAATTCGAAGGGACGTATTTTTAATGGTATATGATCCCACCTTTTCATTTATTATCATGCATTTCAGTTGAAGTGATTATCATAAATCTGTTATGTTCATCCATGCATTTTATGTGTAGACTAACAATTCTTAAAAATACAGGTTCATGCTAGATCATTCGTTGTTGACAAGACCCTCTCTTGGTGATGGTACATATTCCTTTGTGCATTAATGAGATTAAATTGTGGGTCTTGTTGTTTTTATTATCATGAAGATGATTCAAAATGCATGTGGCCAAGACACATCTGCAGTGGATCAAATTGTCATGACAGATGATCTATTGAATCAAACATTTGACATTGATAGTCAGGTAAATAGGTTAATGTTGGGCCTTCAACATCAACACCTACTAGTCAAAGTGGTCATCGAACTTTCCACTCAGGTAACCTTGTCTATTTTTATTCATTAATGGTTTATAAAATAAAGTCAGTTAGATTTTGGCAATTAAATAACATTGTTTCATTTTCAGATGTTGACATCAGATGCACCTAATATTCTCTCCACAATGGAGCATGGTGTTCTCTAGCAGTAGCATCTTTGATGCTTTTGACATTAGTATGAGTCAGATTAATAAATTTCTAATTTGATGCTTCCCACAGGGCTTTGCAACTTTAGATTATGAGTGTGCCCCTGTTACAAATGAATTGTACTTTAATCGACATAGATGGTCTATGATGGCTTTTTTGTAAGACTATATGGTTTTATTACATATATTGTACTTTAATCGACATATAACAATATCCAAGTGGTGGTTGGCATGAGCTTGAATATGGTAAGTTGTATGCATCTTGAAGTTGAATATGATAGTTGTATACATCTTGAAGTTGAACTTTGATTAGACTTTGTCAGCATTTGATGAATCATAAATGTCATTTTATTATTAATCTTGTGAGTGTGAGGTGTAGGAATAAATATCAATTACTTTGAAAGTCATGGATGGTTGTCCTCATATGATAACCACCAGATGGTTGTGCCTTATGAAGAAAAGCTGAACAGATAGTAACTAATTGAGAACATCAATTCAAATCCATAATCTAGAGGATACTAATAACAGATCTTTGTATATTTATTTTTTCTAATAATGAAACAGGTACAACTGTATTGAGATAAAATGAAGCTTTTCTCTCATATGAAGATGTCACATTGGCAAATTGGTCTTTATTATAATACACAAGACATAAGTAAAATCAAAATGCTCTTAGGGTACAGTTTTGGACTTGAACCATATTGCATAAATCTCAAGGCTTCAACTTGATTATCATTAAAGGTTTCTGATTGTTTACAAAATATCCCTTCATATCCCTTCATGGATGTCACATGCGTAGGGTATGGCCCTGAGCGTCGGATCGAGTGGGGGGGGGGGAAAATAGGTGCATGCGTAGGGTAATTATGCCTAAATAGACATGTCGAAGCCGATGGTTCATCATCGCGACGAGCTGAACGAGAAATCGACCAGGCGACAACATTCCATTGAGTAAGACTGACGATTTTTTCGCCAACCAAAAAATTGCTGCCCTAATAAAACCGTAGGGAAACTTGAAATCCTGAGATAGGCTTTTGTAGGGACACCTCTTGTGGCCTTGTAGGTTCAAACGGATCATTCGCAGGTGCCACAGATTCCGAGTTAGGGCCCGTCAAAGTTTGACAATTTTGAACACTTAGGGCGCTCAAGGGACGACGCTGGTAGGGTATGACCCCGAGCGTTCGATCGAGTGGGGGGGGGAAATAGGAGCATGTGTAGGGTAATTATTCCTGTAGACACCTAAAAATGGTCAACGTTTACGGAGTCATACTTTAACATTTTCGCATTGCCTCATTTTAGGTTTTTGCGTCGCATTAACATTCCTCCTATGTCACGCACTTGGTCTTTATCATTTGTGAGCATCGAGTCCTTCTTCTGCATTCTTCATTTATCTCACTCTCGAATTTGGTCTTGTCGATAGCAATTTTCAGTCATGATTTTGGTCGATCTTTGTCCTTGTCAATCTTGTCATATTGCGATCGATTTGTCATCGATCCTTGTCCTTTTCAATCATGTCAATTTGGTCAATTTTTCATTGATTTTTGTCAACCAATCTCAATCAAATCATTTATCAACACTGGTCATTTATCAATTCAAAATCATGATCGAATCAATATCAACTATCCTTTGTCAAGACCTGATTGTCGTCCTTGCATTTCTAATTCATCTTCCAAGGTTTTATGATTTATTCATTTAATCTTGTTTGGCATTTTCCCTCTAGGTTAAATAATTTATTTATTTATCCTAAGTCTTCTTGTCACAATTAAATGTTTATTTAATTGGCTAATTAATTCCTCCTATTTTTGTAAATTAATTAATGAATGAGAAATTATTAATTAATTTACCTAATTTGCATCAATTTTCTAATTTCATCATTTCCTAATTTTATAAATTTCCTAATTCCTAATTTCCACCTACTTTCTAATTTGTCAAATTTAATTTCCACCTAACTAACTTGTCTCTAGTTATCCCTATTTTTGTGCTTCGGTGGAAGCATGAATTTCTCATGCGTCATACTCTTGACATAGCAAGATGTCATAAGGTTCTAGTTTTCTAACCTTTGTATTGACAATATGTCATAATTCATGACATAGAAGGTGTCATAACCTTCTTCTTTTCACTCAATTTTGCCATTTTGAAATCAATTGCTTCTAATATCCATTTCATGCTAATTTGATCTTTTCTCCAATTTTTCTATAAATTAGATGATTTTTCTTCAATCAAGGGTAATTACTTTGTCGAAATAATCGCTTTGTCAAAACAATCACATTTTGAGTACTCTTGCGCCATAATCTTGTCTATTTGCTTTCATCTCATGTGTATGCACTTGAAGGTGAGACCCACAAACAAAGGCTATTTGGAGAGGAAAGAAGAACAATGGAGATTTCTGGAGGAGACATTCATGTTTGCGTTGGTTTGCATTTGCATTTGAATGTTTTATTTCCCTTTCTCTATTGAATGTGTTTAGGATAGATCATTACATTTAAGCTTTCGTGATTGAGCTAGATTAGTTTTTATATTGTTTGTGATGATTTCCAGATTCCTATGTTACAATGCCTAACTGGACATGTCAGAGCCGACGGTTCATCATCGCGACGAGCTGAATGAGAAATCGACCAGGCGACAACATTCCATTGAGTGAGACTGATGATTTTTTTGCCAATCAAAAACTTGCTGCCCTAATAAAATCATAGGGCAACTTGAAATACTGAGATAGGCTTTTGTAGGGACCCCTCTCGTGGCCCTGTAGGTTCAAACGGATCGTTCGTAGGTGCCACAGATTTCGAGTTAGGGCCCGTCAAAGTTTGACAATTTTGAGCACTTAGGGCGCTCAAGGGACGACGTCGGTAGGGTATGACCCCGAGTGTTTGATCGAGTGGGGGGGCAAAATAGGAGCATGCATATGGTAATTATTCCTAACTGGACATGTCAGGGCCGACGGTTTGTCATCGCGACGAGCTGAACAAGAAATCGACTAGGCGACAACATTCCATTGAGTGGGACTGATGATTTTTTCGCCAACCGAAAAATTGCTACCCTAATAAAACCATAGCGCAAATTGAAATACCGAGATAGGATTTTGTAGGGACCCCTCTCATGGCCCCATAGGTTCAAACGGATCATTCGCAAGTGCCACATATTCCGAGTTAGGGCCCGTCAAAGTTTGACAATTTTGAGCACTTAGGGCACTCAAGGGACGATGCCGGTAGGGTATGACCCCGAGCGTTCGATTGAGTGGGGGGAAAAATAGGAGCATGCGTAGGGTAATTATGCCTAACTGGACATGTCAGAGCCGACGGTTTGTCATCGCGACAAGCTGAATGAGAAATCGACCAGGCAACAACATTCCATTGAGTGAGACTGACGATTTTTTCGCCAATCGAAAAATTGCTGCCCTAATAAAACCATAGGGCAACTTGAAATACTGAGATAGGATTTTGTAGGGACCCCTCTCATGGCCCCATAGGTTCAAATGGATCATTTGCAGGTGCCACAGATTCCAGGTTAAGGCCCATCAAAGTTTGATAATTTTGAGCACTTAGGGCGCTCAAGGGACGACGCCGGTAGGGTATGACCCCGAGCGTTTGATCGAGTGGGGGGGCAAAACAGGAGCATGCGTAGGGTAATTATGCCTAACTAGACATGTTGGAGCCGACGGTTCATCATCGCAACGAGCTGAACGAGAAATTGACTAGGCGACAACATTCCATTGAGTGAGACTGACGATTTTTTTGCCAACCGAAAAATTGCTGCCCTAATAAAACCGTAGGGAAACTTGAAATACCGAGATAGGCTTTTGTAGGGACCCCTCTCATGGCCCCGTAGTTTCAAATGGATCATTCGTAGGTGCCACAGATTCTGAGTTAGGGCCCGTCAAAGTTTGAAAATTTTGAGCACTTAGGGCGCTCAAGGGACGACATCGGTAGGGTATGACCCCGAGCGTTCGATCGAGCGGGGGGCCAAAACAGGAGCATGCATAGGGTAATTATGCCTAAATGGACATGTCGGAGCTGACCGTTCGTCATCGCGATGAGCTGAACGAGAAATTGGCCACACGACAACATTCCATTGAGTGAGACTGACGATTTTTCGCCAACCGAAAAATTGCTACCCTAATAAAACCATAGGGAAACTTGAAAAACCAAGATAGTCTTTTGTAGGGACCCCTCTCATGGCCCTGTAGGTTCAAATAGATCATTCGCAGGTGCCACAGATTCTGAGTTAGGGCCCATCAAAGTTTGATAATTTTGAGCACTTAGGGCACTCAAGGGACAACGCCGGTAGGGTATGACCTTGAGCGTTCGATCGAGTGGGGGGGCAAAACAGGAGCATGCATAGGGTATTGTTCATTAAATGAATTGTATTGTTTATGAATTGTATTGTTCATTGAATGAATTTTATTGTATTGTTGATTAAATGAATTGTATTGTTCATTAAATAAATTGTATTGTATTGTTCATTAAATGAATTATATTGTTCATTATAAAAACAACACTTACGATGAAATGAAATGAATTGTATTGTTCATTAAATAGCCATTACTAACCATTGTTAATTATTGGGATGAAGATTAAAGATTTCCATGATAACACCACACACAAATGAGCAACAATTTATATGATTGAATATCAACTTCTGTATATATAAAAATGTCGAATGATTACAAATGTATGTCCATACACAAATATGGCATAAACACCAACTGAAACAAAATGTATGTCTAAATATGTGAATGTATGTCCATATACAAAATATACATGCCAACTAGACATGTAAGCATCCCAAAACTATCTATAACATCCTAAGTTGTTGATGGATCATCAAAATTGATCCTCTTCGCTGCACTGCTCGGCTCTGAAGGATCCTGCACAAGAAAAACAAACCACGATTAATATTAGTTATATTATATAATTCACATTCAAAAAGTTAACATAAAAATGAACTATTTAATTGAACTATTCATGTTTACCTCATCTCCACGTTCTCTCTTCAGCTTTGCAGGACTCTTGATGTATGTCTTCGGTAGAGGAGGTATGTTTTGAATATTTTCATAAACAACCTACATATGTTTAGAAACATGACATTGATACAAGTTAGCATATAATTGTCACTGATAATAACAAATTATATCTACTAATCAAAAAATAAAATAAACACACATCTACTCGAGGCATCTCTTCTTCTTCTTCAGGTATACTAGGTGTAGTCATCAAGGATGTGAAGCCAAGGATTCTCTGTATATATACACAACAAGTATATGAAACCATCAATCTATGTCTAGACATGTATAATCACTATAAGTTATTTAAACTATTCATTCAATCATATTTGCATTCAATTACCTTTCCCTTGTCTCCAATTTCACTACCAGATCCTAGATCACATTGCACCGCACTCGTGCTACTTGTGCCCTACAAGAGTAAAATAAGATATACATGCAAGTTACTACATAATCTAATTAATACAAATATAAATGATGAGCATGTATGTACAATAAAATACAAACGACTAGGTGCAATAATATATGTATTGTCAAGCTATCGAGGCCAAATGAAATGGCCGACAAGGTGCCCTCCTGAATCTATCTCAACTCATCCTCGGTCATCAACTGTTAAATAGACCATGTAAATAAAAATTAGTGCTTAATATTATCTAATTTATAAATATTTAATTAAAATATAACATGAACTATGAAAACACAAATCTTACCAATACATCATCAATGTATGATGATGGTGCCTCCTTGCCTCTAGCATGTGAGGACTCCCCAGGGTATCCTCCAGTCTGTGTAATAACCTCTGGTGCATCATGCATCTCATGCACCTCATAATCTACACTGTCCACAATAGGATCAACGGGCTGTCCAATTGGACCCAAGCATACGTGCCCACACATGACACAACTATGTGGCATGCATATGTGTGGAGCCGAGGATGACGTGTTAGCACCACCCGATGCATCGCTACCATCAAAAGTAGGCTGAGCACTGACACAGCCTGAGAAACCAAAAGGCTACTCAAAGAGTGAATAGCCGATATGGTCCGTGAAGCTGCCTCACAAATGATATCAGGATGCTGAACTGCAGGTGGGGGATAAACAGGAGGAGGGGGGACATATGGGCCCTGGACTACTCTGACTGCCCCAGGTCTATTTTGGGGCATACCTAAACCTACACCCTGGAAAGGTTGGATGTCAAAGTAGTTCACATGTTTCTGTAAAACAAACTTAGCATACAATTTTTTTATGAAATAGAAGGGGATATCAAGATTGTTATTGGGTGGTTTGTTGAAAACCATCCACCAACGATCCCAAAAGTTTTTCACAATCCCATCATTTGTGCACCATTTGATAGAAAGTTTTGTTTTTTTGGGATCTACAGGCTGACCAGTACGGGGATTGACAAACAATGAGGTGATTTCGGCTTTGGATATCTCAAGATCCTTGATATCCTTATACGACAAGCCATCTGCATATTTTTCCTTCATAGAATCTTTCCACAAAAGGGCGGCATCATGCTCCTCAGTCATGGTTTCCATACTTTTTACGATTGATGTGAGAGGATCAAACAATGGGTTTAGACGAGGGATCCTATGATATACTTATGCAATCCCCCTCAATTCATTCAAATTTTGTGCAATCAAATCTTGAATTGAGGGGGGGTTTGGCAAATGAGGGTTTGGTTGTTGCAGATGTGGTTGGTCAGTGTTTTCATTGTTATCTCCCATTTTTAACCTAATTGAATGTAAACAATTAAATTTAGTTAACAAATTTAAACAATTAGGTATTTGATTTTAAAAAAACCTAGTTTTCATGAAAAAAAACCATATTTTCAATGAAAAATCAAATAAACATTCACAAAAAATACAAAAAATGAATGAAAATGATTCAAAACGACAAAATTCTTACCTCTAAATCAATTTTTTAGCAATTTTTTGTCAAAAAACGGGATATTGGATGGAGCGGATATCGGATTTTGACAAATTCGTGCAACCCATGAGTTAAAAATGACTCACGGGACTATCACTGTCTAAATATAAAAGTCTCAGAAAATCAGATATCCGGTAAAATCGGATATCCGATTTCAACACTTAAATTATTTTTAAATAACATATATAATATAATAATATATTATATAATATGTATTGTATTATATTATATATATTATAATATAATATAATATAATATAATATAATATTATATTATATTATATTATATTATATTATATTATATATTATATTATATTATATATAATATAATATATTATATAATATAATATTATGTTATATTATATTATAATATAATATAATACAATATTATATTATATTATATATAATATAATATTGTATTATATTATATTATATATAATATAATATAATACGTAACATATAATATATATTTTCAATTAAAATTACAAATAAAAATCGGATATCCGATTTTATCCGATATCCGATTTGCATAGGTAATTACCAGGCCAAGGTGTACTGACACCCAGGCCAAGCAAAAAGTCAACATGGATTTTCGCATTTTTAGGCGAGTGAGGAAGGCTATTTTTTTCACATCGCCACTTTTTGGCCCCCCTTGATCCTGCACTAACCCTTGAATTGATTTTATAAACAAGAGATCACTTGAATTGTAGGTAAACCCCTTCAAATGACAGGGTAGGCTTCCTTTTATACCTAATATATGTCTTGAAAGCATTTTATTGTGATGGCTTTAAATTAAAGTACTTTCTCTTCTACCTGGTATTGGTGGAGCAAAGGTTGCATTGCATCATCCTAGGATACATATTTCTGCAGATACAACACAAGTTAAATGTATCCCAGGTTGATGCAAAGCAACCTCTGCTCCAGAGATCACCAAAAAATAGAGAAAGAACTTTAATTTAATGCCATCGGGATAAAAGTCTTTAATCAAGACAGATAAAATTTGAGTTTGATTGTCATCATTTACTTTGCCAAATTCTTCACACGTAACTCCTGAATCAATTTCCTACTCACAAGAATTTTATTATGTCTCAAATATAGGGAAATAGAAGGCTTCAAATAGAAAACTTGAACATGCAACTAAATCCATTGACTAACCAGAAGAACAAAATTAAGAAACGGTTTGATCATTTGAGAGATGTTGTAGACTTGCAACTCACCAGCTAAGTTTTTGTGGGTAATTTTTTTTGTTTTGGTTATGGTTGTGGTGTTTATAGGGAGAAATTTACAAATTTATATCTATTTTCACTATTTAATGGTTCATGGGTTTGTAATGGTAATTTAATGTTCTTTCATATTTTTGTATATATTCTTTATAATAGCCTATTATATTGATTTGTTCTATTATGTATAATGGTGTGGGTCAGACGGCTTTGCCGTCGGTGCATGAAAGCATTGAATGAGTTCTACTTTTAAAAATTACATGAAACATTTTTAATTTATTTGATTCAGTGTTATTTGCAAAAAATGATTATCAATGATGTTTCCTTTCTCCAAGAATTGTCTAGGATCTTTCCATCAGATAATATGTAACATCGAATGACTAAATCTTTTCATTACAAATGCTTATTTTATTTAATTATTATCTGAGCGTGAATTAAAATTTATATCTGTACGGAAGTAGAACATACAAGTTGAAGAGTCATGTGCAAGCAAATTTCCTAAAAGAAAGCAAGCAGACATTATCTTGAATGACATGGAAACAAGCTCATCAGCTGCCTAGAAGAGAGCAATTGGAGAATGGTAGAGGAAAGTGTTTAAGGGTGATAAATAGATAGATAGTATGCAATACAAACAAACAATGTCTGGAGTGTCTGATGTGATGTCTCTAATTTATGTCCGGAGGGTCTAACTGGTTTTGGAGTTCCTGCGAAACCTATTGGGCCACGCTTGGAGGAAATCAATGTGTTCATGCAAGGGGAACTTTTTTTCTATTATGAGAATGATACTTTTGCACAGAGGGATATTTGGAAGTCAATATCCAAAAATTTATATAGTGTGGAACAAGAGTTGGCGGACTCGAAGTATAATTATCAGCTTTTAGAAGACCAAGAGGTTATGTACACAATCTCCTAATAGAAGAGCGATTTCAAGAATTACCTCTCCCCCCCATGACTATTCAGGAAGCACTTCCTCAAACAGAGGACTATTGGCCTCCATGGGATCAAAGAAAAAAACTAAAGCATAGACTCTAGACGATGTGGTGGTGTCCTTCGTGAAGAACTCTACACTATAATTGAAAATTCATGAGGGAAACTACAAGATAGTGAAGAGAAATACAATCTTGAAAAGTGGGAAGAATGGATCTTGGTTTGGGTGGGGCCAAGTCAGGTGGCTCCTCTAGAGGTTGATGAGATAGAAATCATATTAGGATTTGAAAAAGATCACACTCGTGGAACTTCGTGTGTGAGTGATCGATTGTGGTGTTTGGGTAATGCATTCCAAATAGATACAGTTGCATGCCATCAAGACATTACACAATTTTTTTTTTCCCAATTAACTAGTTATTAAAACAATCAATTTGAACTAATTAGAAAGAAGCTTTTTTATAACTTTGTAAATCTTTTCATTTACCAAAGTCTACTTGTGCAATTTTTAAGTTTATAAATTATAAAAATTATTTTTCTATACACTCATTTGCTAAATACAATTTAGCTCTTTATAGGAAATTAAGATTTTTGGTGGCAACTTTATAGCCAGGAATATAGGCAATAGTTATTTGGTTTTGTTTTTTATTACCTCCCAGTGTATTATTTACTATTTACTGCCATAATGTTTAATTATCATGTGCGATTTTGTTTTTGAATTAACTGATGTTGTTCCTGAATGTCGTTCGCTTTCCGTTCACTCGACAATTTGTAAGAAATTTATTCACCCGCCCTATTTTTAATCCCACACTTATAAAGCAAGGTGCAATTTTTGTTCTCCAATCAATGTGTATAAGATTAACAAAGAACAATAAAAAAAAATTAAAAAACTTTTGTCATATTTATCCTTGAAATTGTGTGCAAACATACAAATCTACAAATGAATGGTAAGATAGGCATTGATTTTGATGTAGAGTTATGTTTTGTGAGTTTTACTTCATTTGTGTCTATCTAACATTGTGAGTTCGACGGTGTGTGTGTGCATACCTTTAGGTTGCTAGTGGGTCTTATTCCTATCTCCTAGCATGGTGGGGTGGTTCTTTTTGAGCCACATGGTCGGGTGGTAGTGCCACTTTCCATCAGGTGTGTTCATCCCTTCTTGCAGGAGTTGGCTTCACAGGTGTTCAAGTTGCGATTGGATTCGGCCATCTTGTTATCTAGTTGGATCCCATTTTTCATGGATCATTCTTTGTATATCAAGGACCTTTCATGGCCAGTTGTTATTAATTTGACATGTATGCCTTCATGGAAAGATGTAAATAATTAGATATACATTGTATAGAACTCCTCTCGGCGTAATTAAGTCTTTTTTTGAAGAGCATTAAATTTAATATCTAGTAATTGCCCTTTATTTTTTGTTTCATGGATGTGCTGACATTGTATAGAAGGCCTCTCAACATAAAAACAATATGTTTTCTTAATAAATTAATTCATGACCCTTCAATGTTTATTTTTGGGTTAATCATACAGAGCTTATGAAAGTTTTGAGATACAATTATGTTTTATCTATGGGTGAATGTTCTTGGATTTGATTTATTATTTAATCTAAATTTGTTGGTAATCGAATAATCTTAAAATTTATCATCAGTTTTATCTCTACTCCTTCAATTGGAAGTTATGGGTTTAATCAGTCATATAGAGTAGCAAGGGCTGAATTTGGATTGACCTTGATGATAGCATGTCTTAATTTTCAATACGAAACTTTAACAAATTATAGAGAGTTTTAGCTCGAAGATCCATCAAAACCTCAAAACCTCAAATCATTGATACTATGGAAAAATTAGAATGGGATGCCAAAGTATTTGCATCATACATAGATGGAGAAAGATTGTGTTTCATTGAATTAATCTCTCATAAGGTATAGCTACACCTTGAGTCTCAATTTTTTAAAGTTTGTATTTAGATCATTTTTTTTTATATCTTACTAAATTAACAAATTAGATTTATAAATTCTCTTAACAAAATAGTTTCTTATTTGATCATTATATCAAATGGACATGTGATCAATGAAATAAAAATAACAAGTAAAAGGTAAGCTAAACTTACTATTGATACTACTACTAAATATTGTGATATTATTGATCACATATGATGCAAGGAATTACAACAAGAAATGTCTTTAAATTCCCCTTGTTTCTATAGTGATGAGATCTTCTAGACTCAACCATATTAAGCATAATGAAATTTGAATATAACCTAACTTTAATATGCATCTCCTTGCTAGGAGTTTTTTGGCTCTATATTGCATTTGATCCATTTTTTAACTATGCTATTATGATAAATAAATTTCTTGTATTGATCATTATAATGCATGGCTATCACCCTTATAAACTATCTAGGGAGAAAACTTGGAAAGGATAGCTCACCCATTGCTTAATTTTTTTATAGATCATGACTATATGTAGTAGCATGTCTACTTTACTAATTATTCATGCTTATGCTTATGAAAATATATGTTGATCTCCTTGTTACATTTATGAGGAATACTATATGATCTCTAGGAAGTGACGAATTCATAATATTATGTTTTTTCTTTGCACCATAAATCAAATTTAATTAGTTACTATGCTACTAAATATATATGTGCTTCTTTGGTTATATTATGACCTAAAAGCATATGGTGCAGGTGATATGACATGGATGTTGCAATACTTTACTAAAATGACTATCTTCTATGTGTCTTTGAATCAGAAGGGTAAAATATGTGGCTCTTGAAGAATTATGGAATAGTTCCAATTGAATACATGTACAAGTACCATCTTACTTGAAGTTATTTTACTCTTTCCAAAGAATATCATTTCTAAAGAGAGAACAACACATTGAAGATCATGGGCACAAGTTATATATTAGAATCTTATCCATCACTTATTAAAAACTCATACAATAATATGCTCCAAATACATATCAATGCTTGGCCTTAGGTGATTCTATTGAGGGGGAGTGTACATGTCCATGATACCACCTAGTGGCTAAATCCTAATTTTAAGTCCTTTGAGCACATTATCCTAAGACTGGTAGATTTTTTTAAGTCCTAAATTTAAGTCCCATGAACACCTTGTATTAAGTCCTACAAGCACATTATATTAAGTCCAATGAGCATATTGTAAATTCTTCTTCGTGTAAATCTTCCACTTGTAAAATAATTGTATTAAATCCTACGAGCGCTATGTAATGAACCTAGGGAGAGACTAATTTAAGGAGACCATGACTCTAATATATACTAGCATTATAAACTATGGCAAAATGACGTTGATGTAGTCCAGATGCATGATCTTCATGTTGGCATATTTTTGTGTCCATGTTTATCACTGTCAAAGAAGACCTGCATTACTAAGTTACTTCTTTTTTATTTTTTATGAAAATTGACATGTGTGATGCCCCCTATTAACATTAAGGGGGAGTTTTAGAACATAATGTTATTGGAGGTCATACGCTTGTAAAATTTATGTAATGTTCTAATATAATGTTATAAAACCTTATACATTATATGGTTTATAAGCATATTCCATTTGAAATAATTATAATCTAATAGCTATTAGATTATTAATCATTTATAAATTTGGGGGTTATTGAAAAGGTGTGACTAGTGAAGCCACTCTTCCTAGACTATATTTAAGGAGGTTCTCTCTCATTTAAGAGGTGTGTGAATTTGGAGCTTTATTGTGAGTTGTATCACTATGCACAAGAGGTATTATTGGCCATGTGGAAGTATTGGAGGAGTGTCCCCAAGTTACAGTCTATTTTATGACACACTACATCTATAAGTATTTTAATAAAATGATGCTTTATGGGGCTTTTTTCCCAAAAGGATTTTCCCCATGTATATTTGTGTAACATGTTAATTTATGGTGGTATGATTCTTTATGCATTTATTTTATATCTTGTTTATAATGATTAATATCCTAAGATCCTAATTTCTAACAAAAACAAGTGTGCATACTTTGTTGACTTATCCACCATTTCATAGATTCAATATTTACCTTGAACCTTGGTCAATCCTATGATGAATAACATAGCGATGCTTCCCCGACTTCTGTTAAATAATTGGTAATGGTTGGAGTGGTCCTATAGGAAAGATGTGTTCCCTTTGTTTTGACAAACTTTGCACACTTTGATGTGTTTGAGTATATCCTCATTCAACTCCTTCCATGCAAACCTCTCTTCAATTTTTCTATAAGTCTTATAGTACCTTTGATGACCACCAAGGGTGTGTGTTGAACAACTCTCAATATTTTCTCCTTAATCTTGGATCTTGATACCAAAAAGTCATGTTCTTATAATATATTAGCCTATAAACTATTGTGTACTTGTCAGATTCACCCAACTCATCCAAAATATTAGAAGCAAATGAAACTCTGACATCGTCTAAAATCATGAAAATCTTCTAATCAGCAAAAATAATGGACAAGGAACATAAAGTGAGCCTCCTAGAAAGAGCTTCAACCACTAAATTTTTCTTTCCTTTCATTTACTTGATTTGAAAATCATATGTGTAATAACCCACCTTACTTAACCCAACAAAATTTGACCATTCTTTTTTTTTGTTTAATTTAATCATTTGTGTTTGATTCAATCGCATACTCTAGGCATCCATCCATTAGGATTAGGCATTCATCCATCCGGGATGAGCCTCTAACCATACGGTTTAGGCATCTATCCATACGGGGTAGGAGGTTTCATCTATCCAATACGGGATAGGCATCTACCCATACAAACTAGGCATCTATCCAATTAGGATAGGAGGTGCTCTGGCCAGAGACTTAGGCTCATCGGGACCATTTGGGTCCTGAGTCACTCACTAAGTACTACACTCTTCTAATAGGAGTGCACTGAGGTCGCCATCCTTAGGAGAAATTAAAATAACATAATACAAGCTTGAATTCTGCCTCAAAATTTGGCTTAAAGCCTCAGGAAGTCAAGTGAATCCATATGGGATTCCTTCCGAGTATGCATTGAATTACCTTTTTCCTTTTTATTATACTTATCTTTCAATTTAGGATTCTACTCAATCCTCCTTCTTACTATAGCCTAGACCCCATCCATGAATGCCTGAGTACTAGGGACAACTCCGTCCCTAGACTGCCTACATACCCGTTTCGACATGGGATCAAGGCGTAAAGTATGTAGTTCTATTTTCTACTCTATGGTTTGATGTAAACTAATTAGTGGGTATGCAACCCTTTCTAGGGTCAATGTCCTAGATAGTTTCTCTATAGTTGCTACCCATGGTGGTAGCACTTAAGAAAAGAGCTCAAGATGGCCTATTTCTTGTGGCCTAAACAACTAGATTCTAATACCTATCATAAGAGTCACCCTTGACCCAATTGTCAATCGACAACAACTCTTCGAGATTAAATCAATTTCATAAAAGCATTTCACTTAATCAACCCTAAAGGGGGTTTACTATGGTTTAACTCAACAAATGTAAAAATCATTTAAGGTTTATCTTATTAGATTATTGATCCAAGGGGGATTACTGGCCCCTTGGATTTTTAACTTCCAAGTGTCGCTTATTACTCCCCGACGATTTATAGGGATGATGCCACAAACATCGTTGATGCAGCTTTATTAGGCGTTAAGTGCAGTAGTTCAACACGATGACATTACCCGTAAGCGTGACCTAGAGGCACTGTGTATACCGAACGCTGCTAGGTTTTGGTTTTTCGACTTCCTTTATTTAGTTTTCTAACTAAGAAGCTATGAAAACATCATGCTTGAAAATAATTATGAATCGAACATACATAATTGGACATTGCAAAGTTTAGTTAATTGAACAACTACTTGATGAACCACGTGGAATAAAAACCATAACTAAATTAAAAACTTGAAATATAACTTGCATAATAATGACAATTATGAAATTTGCATATTAAAAATTAAACGTGTCACTTGCATGGAGACGAAGAAAATGTAACTTTGTCATTAATAAATGCTAATAATGTATGAGTGATTCGCATGAAGCAAGGATAGTGTAAGTTACATGCAAGGTTAAGAAATGTGTTGATTTCTATCATGAGAATAATCACTTATAAAGTCACTAGTCCCAAAAATAGCGATTAGCTTAGACATTTGGTTTAAATCATATCAATATGAATTAATTGCCTTTAATGAGTCCAAAATGTCATCTATGCGACCCAATGAATCTTAAGTAGTTTTTTATAAAATTCCAATTTTAAAATTTAATACAATTTAATTTACAATTGAAAAAAATTGCTAGAAATAAATTAATTATAAAATTTACTAAAGATGATAAATTTCAAATTTACCTAAGTTAAATTTTATTAAACTAAAATTTTGATTAAGAAAATTTTTAACAAAGTCCAAATTGCCACGAGTTAAATTTATAGTGGCACGATTTTTTAAAAAGGAAAAGGGAGGCAAGTGGGAGTGGGGCCCAGGGGTCCCATCACCACTGCGGTCCTGCGGAAGCAGGCCCACAGTGATGAGGGGACCGCCATGGTCCCCTCCACTACCTTGCGGCCACTACCGTAATAGTGACTGTAGGGTTAGTGGAAGGTACCAGTCCCTTGCGGTTATATTAACTCCACCGCCCCCCTGCAATTGGTCTGCTATTCCATGCAAGCATGAAGTTAAATCTACAGATTTCTTCATGTTATTTTGTGCATTATTTCGAATACATAGTTTTGGTTTGCATAAATTTCAATAATAATATATATATAGTTTTTCATTCCAGTTCATTTAATAGCATAAAAGATATATGTATAAGGGAAAAAAATGTTAATGTAAAAATGAGAATAATAATTTAATCACAGGGATGAAATAAAACAGAAAAATAATTTGTTTTAGCAATGTATAGATAACCAATTTATCACAAAGATAGGTAGATGATTATGCTGAGAAAAACAAAGCTTTTAAAGAAGATTTTCAGGAGCTAATATTCACAGAGAGGGATTTATATTTTATTTCCACAGAGAATAATGGGTATAGTGAAGTTTATATTTTATTTCGTGACGTTCTTCTGTTCACAGAGAAGTAAGACTGCTCTTAAGGAATTAAGATTTATGATCAAATCTACATTCAGAGAGAAATGGATTTTTACTCACAGGAAAAAGAAAAAATATTTAAATAACTTTATATACAGAAGATCAAACTTGTATTCGTACAGAGGTAAGATTATTCATAGGGAAGTAAGATTTAATTAAAGAAATGAGATTTACATTTAGATTTCCAATCTAGTAATGAATTTAAGAGAAGAATAACAAGGACAAGATTCATACACAAATGGTTATCATTTAATCACACAGAGAAGATTTTTAATCTCAGGAAAAAGAATTTTAAATAAGGGAAATATGATTTTTGCACAGATCTAAACATCTTTGGAAAAGCAAAAGCAAGATTTGATATATATATTTTTTTTCTAAAGAAAATTAAAAAAACAATAAAGCTATCTTTTACATGCATATTTTTATCAATATTTATCCCTAAATAAGAAGAAAAGATTTGCAATCTAATTTATATAAAGGAAGATCTAGAAGCTATATTTTTTGATAATACAATTTTTTTTCACATGTAAATGAAAGATGACAAAAGAAGAGAACCTGGCTTATCGAAGCTCGATGTTGAATCCTCTCCAATCTTCTAACTATCCTTTTTAGATCCTTCCTTGCAACTTGAGAGAAATATTCAAGAACAACTTAACAATCCTACAACGAAAAATGAGACTACCAAAGAAGATCCTATTACTAAAACTTGGGAAATTTCTTCAAAACATAATCAACTCCCTCTTATGAAAACTTGCATACAATATATAAGAAAAATCCCTTAATTCCACTATCTAGAGAAATTAATTAAGAATGAGATTCGTTTCCAATATTGGACTCATGCAAACATGTATTAAAATCCTAGTGGGGGAGTTACATGCAAGGTATTGAAGATTCCTCTAGAAGCTTCTAATTCCTCCTACAACATGTGCCAAAATTGGGAGTGGGAAAATAAAATAAAAATAATGCCTTTTGAATTATATTCTCCAAGTGTTTGTGTGTGTGTCCATTTTTATTCTTTTATAATATTTATTCAATTATTTTCAATAGATCAACCAAAATATAATAGAATTGTATCAAATCCAAAAAGTGATAAAGGAGGGTTGTGACATCCTCCCCCACCTTAATTTGTGCATCATCCAGATGCACTTATTGAATGTATCCAAAAGAGGCTATAGTTCATGATTAGTTTAAAACAAAAAAAGGAAACAACTGTTGCATTTCCCTAGTATCTTCCCACGTGGAATTCTTTTCATCATACTGATTCCATTGTAATTTGCATTGATCAACCTCTCTATTGCACATTTGGCACTGGTGCCTCTCCAAGATTCTAAATGGCTCTATCATTATTCCTCCCATTTCCTCAACCTGTAAAGCATCCCAATTCAAAATATGTTTCTCATTAGGTACATACCTTTTAAGAAGAGATACATGGAAGACATCATGGATTCGGCTCAACTGGGGAGGTAGGGCTAACCGGTATGCAACTGGATTAATCCTTTCCAATGCCTTAAAAGGCCCAACATAATGAGGTGTAAGCTTAGTCTTTTTCCCAAACCTTATGGAACTCTTGTGTGGCCTAACCCTTAGGAAGACTTTCTCTCCCACCTCAAAATCCCTTGGTGTCCTGTTCTTGTTTGCATAACTTTTCTGCCTATCTGAGGCTTCCTTCAATCTTTGCCTAATTTCCTTAGTTTTCCTTTCCATTTCCTTCAACATATCTAGTCCAACAATTACTCTATCTTCAAGGTTATCCCAACTCAAAGGTGTTAGACATGGTCTACCATACAATGCTTCGAAAGGTGCCATTCCCAAAGATGTTTGATATGTTATTATTGTAACAAAACTCTACCAGAGGTAGGTAATCTTCCCATTTCTTCTGTTGGTCCATGCAGTACATGCGAAGTAGGTCTTCCAAAATATGATTTATCCTTTTTGTTTGACCATCGGTTTTCAGGATGGTATGCAATGCTAAAATTTAGTTGAGTTCCCAGAGTTGTTTGAAGAGTTGTCCAAAACCTTGAAGTGAACCTAGAATCTCTATTTGATATGATTTTCTCTAGTATTGCATGCAACCTAAATATTTCCTTAACAAAGTGCCTAGCCAAGGTAGGTGCATCATCCGTTAGATTCCCTGGTATAAAGTGTGCCACCTTAGTGAGTTTGTCAATTACCACCATTATTGTATCATGCCTAGACGGTGACATGGGCAACCCTTGCACAAAATCCATGCTAATAACTTTCCACTTGCGTTGTGGTACATCATGTAACTGTAATAATCCAGCTGGATGTCTATGCTCTGCCTTTACCCTTTGACACTCCAAATATTTAGCCACATACTTGACTATGTTATTCTTCATCCCTTGCCAAAAGTATAACTTCTTTAGATTTGCATAAAGTTTGTTAACTCCCAAGTGCCTTGAATAAGGGGCATTATGAGCCTCCGACAAGACTACTTCCCTTAAGTCTCCTGAATTAGGAATATATATTCTATTATTGTATTTTAGAGCAACCCATCTTCGTCTAATGTATACCCTTCAACCTTAGGATTGGTTGGATCATACTCTAAAGTCAATTTGACTTGTTCATACCATGGGTCATGTTCCTGCTCATCCATTACTTGCCTTTTGAAAGAAGTTTTGAATGTTGCTATAGTCATCAAGTGTCTCCTCCTACTTAAAACATCTGCCACCCTATTTTCCTTCCCTTTAATATATTCAATTTCAAAATCATATTCACTTAGAAATTCTAACCACCTTCTTTGTCTAGCATTTAAGTGGGGTTGGGTAAAGATGTACTTTAGTCCTTGGTTATCTGACTTTAACTCAAAGGGCTTCCCTAGTAAGAAGTGTCTCCATTTCTATAGGGCATGCACAATCGCTGCTAACTCTAAGTCATGGGGTGCATAATTAACTTCATGAGTCTTTAGCTTCCTGGATTCGTAAGCTACTACCCCTTCATTTTGGACAAGTACTCCTCCTAAACCTTCAATAGAAGCATCGATTATGACCATGAAGTGTCCATTCGGATCTGGTACTTTTAGAATGGGTGTTGAAGTTAGTTTTCCCTTTAAGATTTGGAATTCCTTATCACTTTGTTCTTTCCACACAAACCTTTTTCCCTTCCTCTGTAATGAGGTGATGAGGTTTGCTATCTTAGAGAGTCCTTCCACAAACCTCCTATAGTATCTTGCTAGCCCCATAAAGCTTCTTACTTCTAAAACATTTTTAGGGATCGACCATTCTACTATTGCCTTTATCTTATCTGGATCAACTGCTATTCCATATTATATGCTCAAGGTAGTGAATCTTTTCCTCGAAGAAGGCACATTTTGACAGTTTCCCATATAACTTATGTTCCCTCAACTTTTGCAAAACAATTTGTAGGTGTACTAAATGTTTCTCCTCATTCCTAGAGTAAATCAATATGTCATCCAAAAATACCAAAACAAATTTGTCCAAGTAGTCATGGAGCACACTATTCATTAGGTTCATAAATGCAGCTGGGGCATTGGTTACACCAAAAGGAACTACTGTGAATTAATAATGCCCATATCTAGTCCTCAGAGCTGTCTTCAGAATGTACTCCTCCTTAATTCTGAGTTGATGATATCCTGATTGGAGGTCTATCTTTGAGAAAAATTTTGCTCCTTTCATTTGGTCAAAAAGATCCTCTATTCGAGGTAAAGGATACCTATTCTTTATTGTGACCTTGTTCAACATCCTATAGTCGATGCATAGCCTTAAGGTTCCATCCTTCTTTTTAACGAATAAGACTGGCGCTCCCCATGGTGATACACTCGGCCTTATTAATCCCTTAGCTAAGAGTTCCTCTAATTGCATTTTGAGCTCTTGTAATTCAGTTGTGTTCATTCGGTAAGGTGCCCTTGATACTGGTTCAGCTCCCAGTAGTAAGTCGATAGAAAGGTCAAACTTCCTTTTAGGGGGTAAGCTTGATAGTTCTTCTGGAAATACATCCTTGAATTATTTTAAGAAAGGGTTATTTTCAAAGGTTGGGGTATTTTCCTCTTTTCCTTCATTAATTTCAACAATATAGATTAGGCCTCCTCTTCTTCTTTCCTTATTTAATTGCATGGCTGATATGGTTTCTATATTAATGGGATTAAACTTTCCTTGGATTTTGACCCTTTTCCCCCCATCATCCAAGCATTCAACAACTTTGTTATAGCAATCTACATTAGCTTGATGATCTGTTAACCAACTCATTCCAATAATTACATCATATAATCCTAGGGGTGCCACATAGAGATCTACCCTTATTTCAAACTCAGGAAATTGTACCCTTGCCCTTGGCAAACACTTAGTTACTTCCCTAGTGGCCTTATCCCCATATTGAACCATCCATGATGACTCCATTTGATTAACTTTTAATCCATATTTTCATCCCATCAAACTTAGGAGGGGTGATTTTCTTCAAATCCTTAGAGAGTTCCAATATGTTATTTTCTTTTCTATTGCCCATCATATTCCCCTGATTGCTACTAGGGTTTCCATTTTCAGTTCCACTTCGATTTTCAATGTCATTCTATCTTTCCCTAAGGTCCTGCATCAATTGCTCCAGGAAGTTGATTTTATCCCTTTGTTTGGTTAGAAGGTTGATTATAGCCTCAACCCCATCTTCGTTATTTCCTTGGTTATGTTGATTTCCTTCATGGTCTTCCTCATGGTTTTCTTCATGGTTTTCTTCATGATTTTCCTCATGGTTAGCTTCCCTTTGTCTCCTAGTGGTAGTATGTCTTCCCTTACCCCTTCCGCTTCCTCTTCCTCTTCCTCTTCCTCTAGCCATTCTAGGGTTTTACCTGAAAGTTAAATTATGTAGTTAGTTCTTGATTTAAGATTTTAAAATTTAATTTCTACCATTGCAAAATAATCCCTTAGTTGTGTAAATTGAAGTGAGCACAAGGCCTTGATTTGAACCTTTGCTCTGATACCACATGTAATAACCCAACAAAATTTGACCGTTCTTTTTTTTTGTTTAATTTAATCATTTGTGTTTGATTCAATCACATACTCTGGGTATCCATCCATTAGGATTAGGCATTCATCCATCTAGGATGAGCATCTAGCCATACGGGTTAGGCATCTGTCCATACGGGGTAGGAGGTTTCATCTATCCAATATGGGATAGGCATCTACCCATACAAAGTAGACATCTATCCAATTAGGATAGGAGGTGCTCTGGCCAGAGACGTAGAGTCATCGGGACCATTTGGGTCCTAAGTCACTCACTAAGTACTACACTCTTCTAATAGGAGTGCACCGAGGTTGTCGTCCTTAGGACAAATTAAAATAACATAATACAAGCTTGAATTCCACCTCAGAATTTGGCTTAAAGCCTCAGGAAGTCAAGCGAATCCATACGGGGTTCCTTTCAAGTATGCATTGAATTACCTTTTTCCTTTTTATTATACTTATCTTTCAATTTAGGATTCTACTCAATCCTCCTTCTTACTAAAGCCTAGACCCCATCCACAAACGCCTAAGTACTAGGGACAACTCCATCCCTAGACTACCTACATACCTGTTTCAGCACGGGATCAAGGCGTAAAGTATGTAGTTCTATTTTCTACTCTATGGTTTGATGTAAACTGATTAGTGGGTACGCAACCCTTTCTAGGGTCAATGTCCTAGACAGTTTCTCTACGGTTGCTACCCATGGTGGTAGCACTTAAGCAAAGGGCTCAAGATGGCCTATTGCTTGTGGCTTAAACAACTAGATTCTAATACCTATCATAAGTGTCACCCTTGACCCAATTGTCAATCGACAACAACTCTTCAAGATTAAATCAATTTCATAAAAGCATTTCACTTAATCAACCCTAAAGGGGGTTTACTATGGTTTAACTCAATGGATGTAAAAATCATTTAAGGTTTATCTTATTAGATTATCGATCCAAGGGGGATTACCCGCCCCTTGGATTTTTAACTTCCAAGTGTCCCTTATTACTCCCCAACGATTTATAGGGACGATGCCATAGACGTCATTGATGCAGCTTTATTAGGTGTTAAGTGCAATAGTTCAACACAACGACATTACCCGTAAGCGTGACCCAGAGGCATTGTATATACCGAACGCTGCTAGGTTTTGGTTTTCCGACTTCCTTTATTTAGTATTCTAACTAAAAAGCTATGAAAACATCATGCCTGAAAATAATTATGAATCGAATGTACATAATTGGACATTGCAAAGTTTAATTAATTGAACAACTACTTGATGAACCGCGTGGAATAAAAACCATAACTAAATTAAAAACTTGAAATATAACTTGCATAATAATGACAATTATGAAATATGCATATTAATAATTAAACGTGTCACTTGCATGGAGATGAAGAAAATGTAACTTTGTCATTAATAAATGCAAATAATGTATGAGTGATTCGCATGAAGCAAGGATAGTGTAAGTTACATGCAAGGTTAAGAAATGTGTTGATTTCTATCATGAGAATAATCACTTATAAAGTCACTAGTCCCAAAAATAGCGATTAGCTTAGACATTTGGTTTAGATCATATCAATATGAATTAATTACCTTTAATGAGTCCAAAATGTCATCTATGTGACCCAATGAATCTTAAGTAGTTTTTATAAAATTCCAATTATAAAATTTAATACAATTTAATTTACAATTAGAAAATTGCTAAAAATAAATTAATTATAAAATTTACTAAAGATGATAAATTTTAAATTTACCTAAGTTAAATTTTATTAAACTAAAATTTTGATTAAGAAAATTTTTAACAAAGTCCAAATTGCCACGAGTTAAATTTATAGTGGCATGATTTTTAAAAAAGGAAAAGGGAGGCAAGTGGGAGTGGGGCCCAAGGGTCACATCACCACTGCGGTCTTGCGGAAGCAGGCCCACAGTTATGAGGGGACCGCCGTGGTCCCCTCCACTACCCTACGACCACTGCCGTAACAGTGACCACAGGGTTAGTGGAAGGTACCACTCCCCTGCGGTGGTATTAACTTCGTTGCTCCCCTGCGATTGGCCACCTATTCCATGCAAGCATGAAGTTAAATCTACGGATCTCTTCATGTTATTTCGTGCATTATTTCAAATACATAGTTTTGGTTTGCATAAATTTCAATTATATATATATATATATATATATATATATATATATATAGTTTGTCATTCCAGTTTATTTAATAGCATAAAAGATATATGTATAAGGGAAAAAATGTTAATGTAAAAATGAGAATAATAATTTAATCACAGGGATGAAATAATTTGTTTGAGCGAAGTACATATAACCAATTTATCACAGAGATAGGTAGATGATTATGCTGAGAAAAACAAAGTTTTCAAAGAAGATTTTCAGGAGCTAATATTCATAGAGAGGGATTTATATTTTATTTCCACAGAGAATAATGGGTACAGTGAAGTTTATATTTTATTTCTAGATGTTCTTCTATTCACAAAGAAGTAAGACTGCTCTTAAGGAATTAATATTTATGATCAAATCTACATTTAGAGAGAAATGGATTTTTACTCACAGGAAAAAGAAAAAATATTTAAATAACTTGATATGCAGAAGATCAAACTTATATTCGCACAGAGGTAAGATTATTCACAGGGAAGTAAGATTTAATTAAAGAAATGAGATTTACATTCAGATTTCCAATACAGTAATGAATTTAAGAGAAGAATAACAAGGACAAGATTCATACACAAATGGTTATCATTTAATTACACAGAGAAGATTTTTTAATCTCAGAAAAAGAATTTTAAATAAGGGAAATATGATTTTTGCACAGATCTAAAAATCTTTGGAAAAGCAAAAGCAAGATCTGATATATATATATTTTTTTTCTAAAGAAAATTAAAAAAATAATAAAGCTATCTTTTACATGCATTATATGAAAAGTACTTTTATCAATATTTATCCCTAAATAAGAAGAAAAGATTTGCAATCTAATTTATATAAAGGAAGATCTAGAAGCTATATTTTTTGATAATACAATTTTTTTTCACATGTAAATGAAAGATGACAAAAGAAGAGAACCTGGCTTATCGAAGCTCGATGTTGAATCCTCTCCAATCTTCTAACTATCCTTTTTAGATCCTTCCTTGCAACTTGAGAGAAATCTTCAAGAACAACTTAACAATCCTACAATGAAAAATGAGACTACCAAAGAAGATCCTATTACTAAAACTTGGGAAATTTCTTCAAAACATAATCAACTCCCTCTTATGAAAACTTGCATACAATATATAAGAAAAATCCCTTAATTCCACTATCTAGAGAAATTAATTAAGAATGAGATTCTTTTCCAATATTGGACTCATGCAAACATTGATTAAAATCCTAGTGGGGGAGTTACATGCAAGGTATTGAAGATTCCTCTAGAAACTTCTAATTCCTCCTATAACATGTGCCAAAATTGGGAGTGGGAAAATAAAATAAAAATAATGCCTTTTGAATTATATTCTCCAAGTGTGTGTGCGTGTGTCCATTTTTATTCTTTTATAATATTTATTCAATTATTTTCAATAGCTCAACCAAAAATATAATAGAATTGTATCAAATCCAAAAAGTGATAAAGGAGGGTTGTGACAATATGCATGTATTTTACTTACTCAAATTTGTTGGTTGTCATTTAATTATTGTTTTATTTAAGAACTTGAGACTATTGTGGTGATCTTTACTACAAACTTTCCACGCACTAGATATTGTCTAAACATTTTAAGTGCATGTATAACTGCCAACATTCCTTGTCATAGATTGAATACCATATTTCTATATTTCTCAATTTTTTACTCTCATTCTATTTGATATTCCATTTGAGTTAGGACAAAACTTATACCTTCTCCTAATACATTACACTCAACTATAAAAGGTAGAGAAAAATTAGGAATTGCAAGCACTAAGCATGAACTTATTACCTTCTTAAACTTGTCAAGTGTTATTTGTGCTCCCTTTGACCATGCAAATGCTCCCTTATTGGCCAAATAATTCAATGGGGTATCAATTTGAGAAATTTTTTTTACATAAATTGTGTAGTAATGACATAGTCCAAATAATCCCTTGAACTATATTAGAATTGTTGGTGGTGACCAATATAGGATTGCTCCAATATTTTGTTGATCTACCTAAAATCCCTTGAAATTTATTTACATGTCCCAAGTATTAAATTCTATTCAACCTAAACTCACATTTGAACAATTTATCATAGAAATATTTCTACTCCAAAATGATCAAAACAATGTCTAAATTCTCCAAGTGTTCTTTCCATGTTTTGCTATATATCAAGATATCATTAAAAAGTACCAAAACAAAGTTTTTGAGCTACCTATTGAATACCTTGCTCATGGAAGATATTAATGTTGCTAGAGAATTGGTAAGTCCTAAAGGCATGACCAAAAACTCAATATATTGGCATAAAAAAGTTACCTACTTCCACATCCTTCTCCCTCATCTGAATTCATCTATGAGTTCATCTATCTTCAACAATGTGCGGTAATTATTTTTTTCAATTCCCTATAATCTATGCATATCTTCAAGGTACCATCCTTCTTCATGAGCACCACAAATGATGTAAATGGGCTAGTACATGGTCTGATAAAACCCATATCCAAAAGCTCCATGATTTTTTTTCAATTTCCTCTTTGCATCGCATTGGATGTCTATGTAAACTAGTTATAACAAGTTTGGCATCTTGTTCTAACTCAATTACATGTTGAAAACCCTTATTTCAAGGTGTTCTTGGAGGCACATCATTGAAAACTATACTATTCCTATCCAAAAACATTAGAATTTCAAAATTAAATTTACCTTGGCCTTTTGAAGAGCTTGTATAATGAATTAAGTCACTCACTTCCCATGCTACTTTTCCTCTCCATGTTCGCCTTATTTTAAACCCATCCTCTTTTAAAGATTTCAATTCTTATTGTCAACCATGTGAAGTCATTTTGAACCCCCAAGTGTCTTTTTCAAAAACTTTAAGTCTTATGCTTCCCTTTTTGGCAAGGGATTTCACCAAACTCCTTTTTGGTAAAACCTAAAGTTTTCTGACATCCCTTCTGGCTATTCAAATAATTTTTTTGTCTTTTGTCAGCTAAGTTATTATTTCTATTTCTCTTTTTTTAATGAAAACTCATCTTATCTAACCTTTCAAATTATCAAAAAGGGTTTATGTTCAAGTGATCACTCGAATCCTTTCTTTCCAAACTTAATTCCTCACCAAAAGGGAAGAGTCAATACATTATTTTGATAATATCTAGAGTTCAGTAACCTTCAAGTTCACCAATCAAAGAAATAATTAAATATAGAAATGACAAAGGAATAAATTTTGAATGGTTCAATTGGTTTGAGAAGTATTCCTTTCACCAAAAAGTCTTATTCATACAGGTTGGTGCTCATAAATGAATGTTGTCAATGTTTTTTTAGAGTTTTATAACTACTTCATGGAGCTAAAAGAAGGTTTGAGAACCTATGTTTTTGTCAATAAACTAGTAGATCAAAATTTTAAAGGTTATAAGATTTTGTTGTTTGAGTTGTAAATTTCATAGTTTAATGAATCACTTGATTGGGGAAAGTGTTGAATTTGTAACTCATGTCTTTTCCCATAAATCAAAGTAAAGTGGTTAAAATGCATTCTTTTGGTAGTTCTTAAAGTTTTAAAACTTGTATTATCATTGATATTAAAGGTTTTAAAACTAATATTTTCATTGATGTGAAGGCATAGATGAAGCACCAATCCATTAATAGGATGCCTCAAAGAAGTGTCTTCTCATGACATACATCAACTATAGGATAAGAATATAATTAATTTCTTGAGAAGAATATATTAAATCTTAAACAAATTGATATGGGAAGCTTATAATTGAGGCAGCTTGTATGCTTCTAAATACCGAGGAGAATGTTTATCATGCACAAATGATTTCATCATAGTTCAAAATAAATAGTTAACCTTGAGCTTATGATCTAATGATGCATCTTGAAGTTTATTTAATAATATTTTAACTCATTTATGACTTTAATTGTTTATGTACATGAGAAGGTGAAAATATTAATTCATTATATTTTGTAACCAATTTTCAAGATACAATTATAAGAGAGGGATTCAAGAATATAAATTCAATAATATCTAATGTAAAAAGGGATATTTTCTAGCTTCTCTTGATGGATCTTTTGGGAAGGGAAATCTTGTATACTCTACTAGTATGAAACAATAGGAAGCATCTTTCGGTATGGAGATAGAAGGGAGACTTTAACCTCTTATGCTATTGAAGAATTAAAGGGATATTGCAAATATTTGTGTCTATTTTGACCACTCCTCAATTGTATATTTTCCTACGTCAAGTTGCAATCTTTCTTTGATATTTATCTGGTATGTCTGGATGCATCTTTGTTTAATATATAAACTTTATGCTCTAAATCATTGTATGTTATTCATATGTTAAATATTAAATTACTTTCTTATCTATTTATATGTTGGAAAGAGGTAATTAATCATCTTATGGGACAATATTTGTGAGAACAAAACTAGTGAAATTTGTGTCATTTATTTTTGTTCCTTTTTATTTTGAGTTTATTCTTGAGGAACCTTGGTGGTTTTCTTATGTCTTTCATCAAGAGTTTCTCTCTTTTTATTATTATGTAAATCATACCAAAAAAACCCCCAAATTAAATCATATAATGGAGCTACTCCTATCAAACGTAGAAGAAGATCACCATTCAATTGATGATCTCTCCAACTATTGTGTGGTATTTGTCATTATTTCACATTAGGCAAGTCATAATTAAATAAACCTTATGAAGTGACAAATCTGTTAACCAAAACTCCAAAAATTCATCCCCATCTTCTTTGTGGTCACCACTCTTGGAGCTCCATTTGATAGGTCTTTTAAAACGATGTCTTTTCCATCCAAATTGAACTTGAACTTCATAGCTTGGTAATTTTTCGTAATGTCCTCCAATAGAATGCAACCATTAGAAACTTTAAACACCACATTAGTCTCTTCAATACCAATAAAATAAAAAATCATCACACTCCTTGTAATCACCCAAAGTTATATTGATATGTCAAAAGAAAATACTGCAAGGTTTTGTGAATCCATCTACAATTGTGGCATTGAAGCCTTCAAACTATTTTGTCTTCATTCATCTCTTCATCACCAAACCTTTATTAATAAAGTTGTGGGTTGCCATATGATTAATCATAGTCACTTGCTAGAATGTCATGAACTCTAAATGGATGGTATTGGGGAGCTCCAAACAATTTTTTTAAAGAGCCTCCCTTGTTGATTTATTTTTCTTCTTCATAATGAATGTGACCTTTTGTGTCATAAAATTCTTCATCAGATTCAAGATCTAAAACAAACTCAATAAAATTCACTTGCCCCTTACCCAAAAACATGTGGCCTGGAACCCACAACTATCTGCAAGTAAAAAAAAGCTTATTCCTTCTAATGTCTACCAAGAAACCCTAGAGAACAAAGCCAACTAACAACCTAACTAGACATCTTAGAGATAATATTTTTTTAGAGATACAACATCACATTATACTTAAAAGAAATTCATACGTTTAAATTAATAATGGTTACATAACATTAATGCACACACAGGAATAAACTCATAACATCTTACCTACAACCTCTAAGGTTTCCTAACACCATTACTGATAATGCAACAATTATATAGATACATGAAATATCCCCTACTTTACCTAATGACTTATCATTAAACATAGCATAAGAAAGTACTCATTTAAACCATAGAAAGATAACCATGAGTTATAACATATCTAACACTTCTAAGATACTACATTCATTTTAAACACCAATACCAAATGTTCCTATTCTATTAAATCTTGCAATCATAATGAATCTACCCATTCCTAAAATATAGTCGGTACCAATATTGCATTAATTAAACATATGATAACATCATTACATTACATTTTACATCTTATATATAATTTACATTAAAACTATACTCCAATATTTTCAATGAGTGTCGTGATACATTATTTTGTAGCGTCGTAAATTGTACGCACTTGCTAGGGTGGTACAATTTCACACCTAGTTTAGCACCCGCCTTAGTGCATTTTACATTCTGCATTGCATTTCTCCTTAAGCACTTAATTAATCAAATTAATTAGGTCTAAGGTCCTATTTCATCATCATAAAATTGGGCCCTTTTCACTAAAGCGCGCCCTTCGCATTTTATTCCTCCAATACACCACTTAATCAAAAACCCTAATTAAGTCCTATTTCAAACTTGGGGGCTTGGTTTCGGGGTCAAAACATCTCAAAATCACCTGTAACTTCAGGATTCTCTCTAAAATCATCATATCCGACGGCCCTGAAAATTTGGTGAAAAGTTGTCGGGACCATGGTGCCCGGAGTGCAACATGGTCCTGGACATTTTTCCCAAAATTTTAGGAGCGCGATCCAATCATAAAATAAAGCTTAACCCCAAGAAATTGGCGGGATATTCAATCTCTAGGTCGGCCAAAATGCGAATTTACGACCTAGGGTTTCATAAATAAAAGCTCTCTTTCCTCATTTGAAGGGATCCGATTTTTGTTTCCAGGAACTTCATATGCAGCGAAAGGGCAGATCTTTGAAGACTTCAACATCTTACAACATCTTTCTATCAAGCATCTATCAAATTCATTCATCCACTTAGGGCTTGGAAGACATTGAAGAACAATAGGAGATTACCGACTGAAGATTGGCTTGTACTCCTCCCTTGAGGGTTGGGTATGATTTCATGTTGTTTTCATGTCTTTACATAATCTTCAATACATCATTTATTCATGCTTTAGATCACTTTGCATCTTTATTTAGAGCATTTACGTTATCATTTACAAGCAATTAGGGTTTACTTTCTAGGTTGCTCTAGTTTGCTTTCTTGCATTTTAGGACCTTGCACACACACTAGGTCTGCACACACAATACATTTTACAAAACAACTTGGCTATTCGTGGAGGTGGAAATCACCGAAGCGAGGGTTTGACTAAGGCAAAACCCTATATAGCCACCCATACACCCTTTTCCAGATATCACTGCAGGTTTCGGGATTCAGATGACGCCACGGGATACAGATCCGGAGAAAGAAGGTCGAGATAGCACTCTGTATCAAATTGCAGAGCAGAAGACTGGGACAGGGGTGTTGGGCGCCCTGGTCCTGCCAGGACAGGGGCGCTGGGCGCCCTGGTCCCTGGGACAGAGGCGCTGGGCGCCCTGGTCCTCCGGACAGACAGTTTGCAGATAGCTTTCCGACAGTGTTCCAGAGTGCAGAACAGCAGTTTCCGGTGCAGTTTTCAGGATAGTGGCACCCGCACCCCCGTCCTGAACATTTTCAGTCCGATTTTGACTCCGGGTACACATCTGCATTCTTATTTCATCCTTGTATTTACAGCTGTTCATTGTTTAATCTCAATTCTGCAATCTTGTTATTAGTTCATACTTGCATTTTGGGATTAGGGTTTGAACTTGCATTACTTGATCTTACAATTTCAACAAGGGAATAGAAATCCTAATAGATATCCCGTGGCTCTCTCTTTCACAAAAAGAAGTAGCCAATTGTGTGATATCTCTAGGCTCTTTCGTATTCCGTAATGTGTGTCAAAAGGTAGGATTAGGGCATGTTAACCTAGTCTCGCTTTTTTCCCCACACATTTTGGTGAACCCGACGTGAATCTATCATTGCTTCCTCTTACATTACATTTGTTAGATCTAGATCTAGATTTAGTGTGTTTTCATTTCATTTTCATTAAAGAAAAAAAAAAAGAGTGTGTTTCCTTGCATTGTGTGTTTAAATTTCATGCAACTTTTATTTCAAAATGTCAGACTTTTATTTGCAAAATGTTCATGCTTATGATGATTATTATGAGTATAGCCAAGATGAATTAGATGAAGCTTTAGATGAGTTTTTGAACCCTAAAGATGCCAAACCTTCATTTTACCAAAAAGTCATAAACCTTGTTACTATGCCATTTCGTTGTGATGAGAAAGATAAGTTGAATGAGTCCTCTCAAGGGTACATTCCTATCAACTCTTCCACTAAATCTAGTAACATGGTTGTTTTCAACAATCCCCTCTATGAGGAGATGTCTCCTTTTGAATCAAAAGATAAACCTTTTAATAGATATGATCATGCTTTGTTGGATGATGCTCTTGATGACTTTGTGGCTTTATCGAAATCTTTAAATAAGAACAAGACTTCTAAATTAGTTAACATGATAAACTTGAATGAACATAATAAGCCTCTCTTTGAAGTCCAAGGTGCTTATCCTTCTCCCACCTTTCAAGTTCTTAAATCACCTCTCCTTACTGTCCAAGGAAGGTATGATCATGATTCCTTTCGTACTCCGAATAAACCAATCATCACCGTGCAAGGAAGAAAACCTCTAAGTCCTTACAGTTATGCTAAACAAATAACTAGAGAGAGTTATCATGCGGTTGCCCATACTTATCATACTAGAAATAATAGGCAACCTAATCCTCCTCCTGTTATTCTAGTTTCCCTTCCTAATCCTCAACCAATTCTTCCTCAAGCTCCCCGTATTTCGCAAGTTATGGGTAAGGAATATGATCTCATAGAACAACTTAAAGCTACCCCTGCTAAGATATCCCTTTGGGATTTGATTCAAACTTCTTCCGCTTATCATGGAATGTTACAAGATGCCTTGAAAGATTTGAATGTTCCTCCACCGAATACATCTAGTAATATAGCATCTTTTGTTAACTCTGTGATGAATCCTAAAGCTCAAATTGTGTTTACCCAAGATGAGTTGCCTACTAGTGAAATTCAACAACAATATGATCCCTTGATGATTGTGGTTATCATGAAAGACACTGCTATAAGACGAACACTAGTAGATAATGGCTCTGGCCTTAATGTGTGTAGCATTAATTTATTGCATAAGATGAATGTGGATGTGTCTCTTATTGAGCCTGACTCTCATCCCATTCGTGGCTTTGACAATGTGGCTAAGACTTCATTAGGTATCATCACCTTACCTCTCACAGTAGGACCTGTTACTTTGCCTACTCCTATCCATGTTATGCCGGAAAATTTAACATATAACTTGTTATTAGGGAGGCCTTGGATTCACAGCATGCAAGCTGTCCCCTCTACATTGCATAGACAAGTTAAATTCGTTTATAACAATAAGACATACACTTTGATGGGTGATACTAATTTTCAAGCTTGTCTACAAACATCTACTTCCAAAGGGAGTTCTTCTAAGCCATCCTCGTCTAGTGATGACTCTTTAAACAAGAAACCTATCGATGAATCCTCGCTCTCCGATGATCGAAATTCTTTGGATGAGTCTGGAGCTCCTGAAGAGGATCCTTCTCGACTTGAAACTACACATAAAAAGGATTTTGATCCTGAGAAGGTTCTTGCAGAGGATGATTGGGGATCTCTTGATTTTAACCCTACCTTTGTAGGTGAATATAAGGTTCCTTCTAGAGAAATTAAAATTGAAAAGAAGGAAGAAGCTGAAAATCATAAAGTTGAAAAGAAAGAAGAAGCTAAAAATCAATCAACCTTACCTGAATCTATGAGTAATAATTTTGTGGCCGCTTCTCAAACTTCTTCTTCTCACATCTCTAATTATGAAGAGTTTGATTCTGTGTCTTATGAAAAACCACCTTCTCTTCCTGAAATGGCTGATCATTATGGTCGTGGTTTTCACATTTTTGCTAAGCATGGGTATCATGGAAAAGGTTGTGGTGCTCATGAACAAGGGATAAGAGTTCCTCTAGAGACTAATTTTCACAATTATGCCTTTGGACTTGGCTATAATCCCTGCAGACGTACTAAAGCTTCTAAAAGACCATGCATTAGTGTTAATGCTATTTCTACATCTCTATCAATGTAGCACCCTGAGTATATTGATGGGGATCCTTTGGGTGACTGTGCTTTGGATATCTTCCCTACCGATGATGCTTTAGCTGAGTTCTTGGGAGCCTATGACACTCTTCCTCGTTATCATCACAATAGGGGACTCCCTTATTGTTTGAACACCGAAGCCTATTTTGGAAAAGAGATTGATAATGATGAGATTGTGAAAGAATTCCCTCAGTTAAAGGATACTCCTCAACAAAGTAATCTTCTCATAAGTGACACCACTGATGTTAAGATGGATCCTTGCAATAAAGAGAAAGTCATTAAAATTGGGAAATGTTTGGATGAAGAGGAACAGAAATAATATGAAGAACTATTGCATGAATTCCCTGAGATCTTTGCTTGGGCATATTTTGACATGCCTGGTATAGATCCTAAGATCATTACTCATAATATTGTCTTAGTTCCTGATGCTAAGCCCGTGAAACAAAAGATTCGAAAAATGAATCCTAAGGTGGCTTTGCTTGTTAAGACTGAGATTGAAAAATTATTGGAGGCTGAATTTATCCGCCCTATTGACTATTCCCCATGGATTTCAAATATTGTCGCTGTGGCTAAACCAGACAACAAAATAAGAATGTATACTGACTTTCGAGATTTGAATAAAGCTTCCTTGAAAGATGATTTCCCTCTTCCAAACATTGACATGATAGTTGATTCTACGGCAGGACATGCCTTGTTATCCTTCATGGATGGTTTTTCAGGCCACAATCAAATTTTTATTAACCCTCAAGATCAATTCAAAACTGCTTTCACCACTCCTTGGGGTACGTTTTGTTGGATAATGATGCCTTTTGGACTTAAAAACGCCGGTGCAACTTATCAACGAGCGATGACCCTTATCTTTCATGATTATATGCATAAGATTTTAGAGGATTATGTTGATGATATTTTGGCCAAATCCTTTCTTCGCATGGATCATGTTAAAGTCCTTCGTCAAATCTTTGAAAGAATTCATAAATATCACATGCGCTTGAATCCCCGAAAATGCGTTTTTGGTGTGGATAGTGGAAAACTATTAGGGTTCATAGTTTCGCATCGTGGGATTGAGGTGGATACTAAGAAAATAGATGCTATTGTCAACATGCCACCTCCTAGAAATGTGTCTCAACTTAAAAGCTTACAAGGAAAGATTCAAGCTATTTGTAGGTTCGTGTCTCAGCTTGCGGATCGTACCTTTCCTTTTACTCAACTTCTTAAAAAGGATATCACTTTTCAATGGAATGAGGATTGTCAGCAAGCATTTGAAGATTTAAAAGTGTATTTGGCTAGTCCTCCTATTCTTCAACCTGCCGAACCTTCTAAACCCTTCCTTCTGTATACAGCTGCTTCCTCCCATGCTCTCACAGCATTGTTGGCACAACATGATAAAGATGGTAAGGAATGTCCGATTTATTACATAAGTCATACCTTACTCGATTATGAGACCCGATATTCTGCGATAGAAAGACAATGCTTGGCCTTGGTATTTGCGACTCAGAAATTGAGACATTATCTTTTGACTTCAGAAGTCCATGTCATGGTAAAGTTTGATCCTTTGAAGCATCTTTTCTCTAAAACTAATTTATCAGGACGTCTAGCTAAGTGGGTTATGATGTTAACTGAATTTGACCTTAAATTTGTTTCACAAAGAGCAATTAAAGGGCAAGCGTTGACCGATCACTTAGTTGAGGCCCCTTCACCTTTCTCCTTCTCTAACCCTGAGTCCTTTCCTGATGACTTCATTCTTTCTATAGAGAAAGATGAAACTTGGGAGTTATACTTTGATGGCTCTAAGTGTCATATGGGATCGGGGGCAGGGGTTGTTCTGATTTCTCCTATGAAGAAGTCCATTCCTTTATCATATCGTCTAAATTTCTTGTGTACCAATAACATTGCTGAGTATGAGGCTCTTATAGCGGGAATAAAAGTAGCCTTAGCTCTGAATATAAAACACATACATATCTATGGAGATTCACAATTGATTATAAGACAAGTAACAGGAATATATCAAGCAAAACAAGACAAATTATCACAATATAAAGACCTTGCTGTCTCTTTATTACAAAATTTTGATTCTTATACTATGGAACCTGTTCCTCGAAAAGATAATCGACATGCGGATGCAATGGCATGTGTGGCTTCTCTGGTATCTTTAGAGGACCCTGTGGTCGATCTTAAATTCATTATTCACAACCTTATTTCTCCAGCTATTGTAGACGATTCTAGCCTGGTAACATGTTGTGACTTTGTAGACTCAGACGAATGGTACTCGCATATCGTAAGATATTTGACTGATGGTACCTTTCCTGATTCCGCTAATAGGAACACTAGGGCTAGAATCCGCAAGCTGTCTGCTAGGTATATCATTCTTTCTAATGTCCTATACCGAAGGGGTTATGATGGTCTTCTCCTTCGTTGTCTTAACAAGTCGGAAATCCCTGTTGCTCTTGAAGAGGCACATTCAGGTGCCTGTGGGGGGCATTTTGGGGGCAAATCCTTGGTTCATAGATTGCTTCGTATGGGATACTATTGGCAAACTATGCAGAAGGATTCCTTTTCATTTGTTAAAAAATGTCATCAATGTCAACAACACAATAATCTGATTCATGCTCCTGCCCAAGAAATTCGTTCTCAAGTAGCTTCTTGGCCTTTCTCCGCATGGGGTTTGGATCTTATTGGAAAAATCTCTCCTCCTTCATCTCAAGGACACACCTTCATTATAACCGCAACAGATTACTTTACGAAGTGGGTAGAAGCTATTCCCCTTCACTCTACCACTGCTGAAGTGATTTGTCAATTTCTTCTAGAAAACATCATTTCTCGATTCGGGATACCTTCTACTATTATCTTAGATAATGGGACATCGTTTAAGAACAAGGACGTGAAGAAATTCCTCAAGAAGTATCATATCAAACATCGATTTTCTACACCATACTATCCTCAATCAAATGGCCAAGCCGAATCATCCAATAAGATAATTGAACAAATTCTTCGCAAAATCGTGAATAAGCATGGTAAGGATTGGAGTAACCAGCTAATCTATGCTCTTTGGGCCTACCGAATGAGTGTACGAATTGCTATGGGAACTACTCCTTATAATCTTGTTTATGGTGCTGACGCTATTATGCCCTTAGAATTAGAGATTCCATCACTTAGGGTTTCTCTCAAAGGTATAGTAGATGATGACTCTTATAGACAACAACGACTTCAACAGCTTGAGATGCTTGATGAACAGCGTATAAATGCTCTTGAGCATATTCAAGCGTATCACAAAACTCTACAACGAAGCTATAATGATAAGGTCATTCAATGTTCCTTCTCAGTAGGCGACTTAGTCCTTTATGAGAATCAGCGCAATGTGAATGCCTTACCTGCAGAAAAGGGAAAATTCAGTCCTAATTGGCTTGGACCATATATCGTTATTGAGGATTATGGATCAGGTGCTTACAAAATAGCGGATGTAGACGGTACGCCTCTCAAAGAACCTATCAATGCTATGCACTTGCGTAGATATTATGCTTAATTCTTTGCTCTTCATCTTTTCAATTCTTCAACATTGGATAATATGTTAGTGTCTCTTAATTAAAGCAAAATAGAATTAAATGTTATGTTGTTTAATCTATATTGCTTCGTTCCTGACAAGCGTGTCTTCTTACTTTATAGTTTGTCTTGAATTCATTTATGTAAATTGTAAAAGATTTACATTCCTATTATGCTAGCATATTATACAGTGTCTTTATGTGTTAAGTAGAATCGTATCATGTTGTGTTTAAATTCAAAATTAAATCACATTAGTTATATGATTCTTAGACTTAATGCATATGTCTTCCTTATCATCAATGTAGTACTTGATTAAATATTTAATTAAGTCACACATGTATCAATTTAATCATGGAGCATTGAGAAATCAATCACATGGAAATTAAATTCTGAACATACATGTACATTTACCAAATGAATTAGATTTAATCAAAACAAAATATACATTGTTTTAAGCATTAAAGATAAACATTTGAGACAAAAGAGAAGCATGTATATATACATATATATATGTGTGGATCGTATATAAATACAGGTCACTATATATCCAAAATGTGACCTCTCTTTTACATCATAAAATTATCTCCTATCCCTAGGGCTAGTGGCTGGAGAGTGTCGACTGGACGCTCCCTCCTGATCTGGCCGTGAAGGTGGACCCATGGGTGTGTAGCGCGATACAGATCGTGAGTGACTCCGAGAGGAACTCCTGCGATCCCTATCCATAAGGATCGCGCGATAGGTGGTAGCCTCGGCCTGAGCTGCTGCTAGATCTCGCTGTGCCTGTTGGAGGTCCTCTGATAGGACTCTCTCTCTCTGCTGTGCCCGCTGGACGTCCTCTGATAAGACTCTCTCTCTCTCCCTCCATATATCTACCTATACTCGGAATGGGGAAAACAAGTCCTCATGCTGACCCGCATTCCCCTGAGGCCTATAGGCAATCTGTGAGGAACTGGGGATCTGTGCTATCATGGAAATGTCTGTCATTGCCTACTGAATCAGGGAACGCCACTCCTGCACATTAGCTGTGGCAGTAGAACAGATTTTTTGTTAGTACCATTCTATATCATCAAAACATTAATCAATCAATATAAAACTACTATACCTGGATCTCCCTCACGCCAGTAGGGATCATGATATGGTACCATCTGTGCCTGGGCACCTCTAGGCTCCCCTCACTCGAATAATCTGTGCATGATGGGTGTAGGCAGGACGGTACTAGGAATAGGTCTCCGTATCGCCTCATGTTCCCCCTGTTAGGGAATAAGAGGTGGATCCAGAGATATGGTATCATCTCCTGAATGGTGGGGAGCGGCATCTGATTCCTCCTCATCATCTCTATCCTCCTCCTCGTCATCCTCATCCTCATCCGCATCATCACCTGCATCTCCCTCATCCTCCTCTCTATCTGTATCCTCCTCCTCCTCCTCCTCAGTACTGGACTGATCGCCTGTAGGTGGATCAGAATCTCCCACCTCCTCATGATCCTCTCCCTCCTCTGGCTCCTCTGACCTGGATCCCTGGTCCTCATCTTGGTCTCCATGTCTCCATGGGCCTGGATAGCCTGTCGGATGATCTGGTGAAAAGATAGGACCTAGATATGATCTCATAAACCATGAGACGTACCTCCGCTATGCTCCAGGCTCTGCAGAGTAGTCAGTGACTACATCCTGATCAGATCCCTCTAAGTCTGAGTCTCAATGTCATCTACCGTCGGTCTCGCTACTGCTCTAGGTCTGGGAAGGACCCGTGAGTGTCGAGTGTAGATGGGCACATCGGCTGGAACACACTGCTCTAGCCTAAACTGCCTTCGTACTCGGTCGAAGTAGAAAGGGACTATGATGTGTGCATATCGTCCTCGCAGTAGGCGGTTCCTCTGTAGGCATGCTAACTGTCTCTCCATACCATCCCATCTATGCATCTGTAAGTAAGGTCTCCACACTATCACCTCGGCTGTCAGTCTGTCAAAAATCACTCTCCAATATAAAAAATCTCCAAATCTCCACTCGCTGGTAAGTGGATAAGCGAACACCCTAGGTCGCTCGCTCGCTGTACTCAGTGGAAAGCCGACGGGCCTGGTGCATGTGAAGTGCTCTAAAATCCACACCTGCAGAAGTGTGCATGTCATCAAACTGAACCCCTGTCCAAATACATACTCCTCAAGGTCGTGATAGAGATGCGCAAGCATACTCCGACCCCAAGCATACACTCTCCTGTGTCTCTCCATCACTCTGATACACCATGTGAGACCCCCATGCATGTGCGTGCCTCGCCCATTAGGGCAGACGGCTAGTGCTATGATGGCTATCATAAGGCGTCTCAGAAGGGGTACCTCCCCTGTAGGATGTAAGAGCCAGCTGACCATGATGCAACCTCTCGTCTCGCTCGGCATGACTCTCCCTATGCAATACACCTGCTCTCTCTGATGATCCTTTGCTGATCGATCGGTCGTGTATGTAACTGTCGCTCCTCTGATAGGAAGACGAAGTATACGGTATACATCCTTGAGTGTGACCATCAGCTCTCCTACTGGAAGGTGAAAAGTGCATGTGTCAGGATCCCATCGCTCCATCAAGGCCATCAGCATCGCAGGATGAAATCAAATGGCCGGCATGAGAATCACAGACCACAATCCCACAATTGATAGTGTGTCTCTCTCTGACTGAGTCAGCCACGGAATCTGATCTCGCAAAGTGTGAAGAATATGTCCCTCTGTATGCTCTCTCATGTACGGGAGACCCTGCAACATCAAAACATGACTGTAATCAGTACTCGATCATCAAGAACGCTAATGCAAACTGTCGTACATTGTATGCTAGCCTTGTAACCCCTCGTCGGGCCCTGATTGGGGACCATGGTGCCCTGTCAGGGACCATGGCGCCCTGAGGGGACCATGGCGCCCTGTCAGGGACCATGGCGCCCTGAAGGGACCATGGTGCCCCTGTCAAGGACCATGGCGCCCTGGGGGGACTAGGGCACCCCATAGGGACCATGGCGCCCTGGGTGGGCCCCGGTCAGCCTTCAAGGCCCGCATACGATCACAAAAAAGTCAAAATGCGAAAGAATCAAAAGTCAAACGTTCAGTCAACTCACCTCGTCCAGTGGCTCGTCGTCGATCACGGCCTGGCGCAGGATCTCGATCCTCGTGGGACGCTCTGATTGTCGTGAAGGCATGATGATGGCTATGTGGGCTCCGCTACATTGAATAGTATTCTGAAATCAACAAAGTGACGAATACAAGTGTCACTTTCGAGGTATATACTCTCGTTTGCTTGTTCTTACTTTTTGAAACCCTAATTCTCCTCTGTCATTCATTTTATCATAACTTGAGTTTGGGAGATGCGATTTTCGAACCGTTTGTTGCGTTGGAATCATATTTTCCTTCCCCTTCTCTCGGGATGTTCCAAAAAGTGCTCTGATGAAGCCTATTTAGTGAACACCCCTCATCAATACTCTCTTACACAATTTGTCGCAAGTAAACATGCTACCCTGTTTCACCTCCCTAATAAGCAAGTCGAAACAAGGGGGGCATATAGCTACTCACAGATTTCATCACTTTCCCTAGTAAGCATTAGGTGATTTTGTGATCTAACGTGTGTTTTGTAGGGTGCGGTTCCTAACTGTGTACTGCAGATACCGCTGGGGGCTTCGTCCGACAACTTATGGATATATCCTTTTTCAAATAATGTTTACTTTTCTGTACTTTAGCTTGCATATGCACGTAGTACTCATATGACCGCTAAAGTGGGGGCTAAATGTAGCATCATAAATTGTATGCACTTGCTAGGGTGGTACAATTTCACACCTAGTTTAGCACCCGCCTTAGTGCATTTTACATTCTGCATTGCATTTCTCCTTAAGCACTTAATTAATCAAATTAATTAGGTCTAAGGTCCTATTTCATCATCATAAAATTGGGCCCTTTTCACTAAAGCGCGCCCTTCGCATTTTATTCCTCCAATACACCACTTAATCAAAAACCCTAATTAAGTCCTATTTCGAACTTGGGGGCTTGGTTTCGGGGTCAAAACATCTCGAAATCACCTGTAACTTCGGGATTCTCTCTAAAATCATCATATCCGACGACCCTGAAAATTTGGTGAAAAGTTGTCGGGACCATGGCGCCCGGAGTGCAACATGGTCCCGGACATTTTTCCCGAAATTTTAGGAGCGCGATCCAATCATAAAATAAAGCTTAACCCCAAGAAATTGGCAGGATATTCAATCTCTAGGTCGGCCAAAATGCGAATTTACGACCTAGGGTTTCATACATAAAAGCTCTCTTTCCTCATTTGAAGGGATCCGATTTTTGTTTCCAGGAACTTCATATGCAGCGAAAGGGCAGATCTTTGAAGACTTCAACATCTTACAACATCTTTCTATCAAGCATCTATCAAATTCATTCATCCACTTAGGGCTTGGAAGACATTGAAGAACAATAGGAGATTACCGACTGAAGATTGGCTTGTACTCCTCCCTTGAGGGTTGGGTATGATTTCATGTTGTTTTCATGTCTTTACATAAGCTTCAATACATCATTTATTCATGCTTTAGATCACTTTGCATCTTTATTTAGAGCATTTACGTTATCATTTACAAGCAATTAGGGTTTACTTTCTAGGTTGCTCTAGTTTGCTTTCTTGCATTTTAGGACCTTGCACACACACTAGGTCTGCACACACAATACATTTTACAAAACAACTTGGCTATTTGTGGAGGTGGAAATCACCGAAGCGGGGGTTTGACTAAGGAAAAACCCTATATAGCCGGCCATACACCCTTTTCCAGATATCACTGCAGGTTTCGGGATTCAGACGATGCCGCGGGATACAGATCCGGAGAAAGAAGGTCGAGATAGCACTCTGTATCAAATTGCAGAGCAGAAGACTGGGACAGGGGCGCTGGGCGCCCTGGTCCTACCAGGACAGGGGCACTGGGCGCCTTGGTCCCTGGGACAGAGGCGCTGGGTGCCCTGGTCCTCCGGACAGACAGTTTGCAGATAGCTTTCCGACAGTGTTCCAGAGTGCAGAACAGCAGTTTCCGGTGCAATTTTCAGGACAGTGGTGCTCGCGCCCCCGTCCCGAACATTTTCAGTCCGATTTTGACTTCGGGTACACATCTGCATTCTTATTTCATCCTTGTATTTACAGCTGTTCATTGTTTAATCTCAATTCTGCAATCTTGTTATTAGTTCATACTTGCATTTTGGGATTAGGGTTTGAACTTGCATTACTTGATCTTACAATTTCAACAAGGGAATAGAAATCCTAATAGATATCCCGTGGCTCTCTCTTTCACAAAAAGAAGTAGCCAATTGTGTGATATCTCTAGGCTCTTTCGTATTCTATAATGTGTGTCAAAAGGTAGGATTAGGGCATGTTAACCTAGTCTCGCTTTTTTCCCCACACATATTTATATAAATGATATCAAATTACAATTTACATAGATGAATCTTTTATATACATCAAACAATACATTTGCATCTTAAATCTATAGCATTGGAACTGAAGTGAAGAAGAACCATCCACCATGCTCATGAACAAACCACCAGATTTCCCAATGGAAGAAGGCATCAACCACTCAACCATGTGGAACCAAAATGGCCCACTCCCCGTCAGAGATTACTTTAGTGGCGAATATTCGTGAATGGCGAATTTTTCACGTTGATGACTTGGGAAATGGCGAATACTTTATACCGAATGGGGGTGGCCATGTCGCCAGAACATTATCAATTTCCATCAAATTCATGGCCCAATCGCCAAAACATTATCAATTTCCATCAAATTCACAGACCGATCGCAATATGTTTTATGTAATTAAATGTTTCTATGTGAGGATTTTGCCAATACAATATATGGTGGACACACTGTAAATTTAATTTTTTCACATACACTCTTCGAGGTTGCCTTAATAGATGACCATAATTCGCCTACAGGCATATGAACATTTGTTAGCTAGGAGGACCCAATTCGCCCAACATTTTGCCGACGCGTGTCTCCATTCACCCCAATTTTTGCCAACTATATTGTATTTGCCAATTATTTGGATGACCCATAATTGCCTCGAAAATTACATAAGTCGTGTTATAGTTAAGTGAGATTCGCTAAATATTTGTATACCATATAAAATTCCTACGGAATTCGCCATATAAGGATTGGTATAAATACATTCAAAGATCCAATCTATCTCTACACAATCTAGTGGGTTCTAGGCTCTGAATTTGGATCAATAGAGAAGTTTCAGACCAAGGAAAATCATTGTTGTTGACTGCATCAACGACTACTAGTGACCTAAAGGTGAGCGATCATATTTTTGAAGTGTTCTAATATTATTATGAATTTATCTATATTTGTTTGCACTGTTGAGTTCATTATTATTTAGTGGGGACCAGTCAGTGCCAAGTAGTCAGTCGGGAGATTCAGACCTCGGACATCTAGATTGTAGGTCGTAGGGAAAATGAAACATATATTATACTTTATAGTCTATTATTACTTCTTCAACAAATTGATATATTTTTTGCAGCCTTTATTTCATTGGAGATGTCGAACAAGAAGAAGGGTAGGAAAATTGAATGTGGGGAAGGCCATGAGATGCCAACAAAACGCAGAACGTTGTCTTCATACTTTGGCTTTGGAAAAGATTGTGGTGAAAATCAAGAAGGTACATCATCACAAGTACAAGTACAAAATTCACAACCTACACCACATGTCAAAGACGACGGTGAACCTGATATCTCGGATTAGGATGATCTTGAAGAAGATTATCTGGTAGATACCCAAGTTATTCAGAATGATATAATCGACTTGGGTGATAATGTCATAGATGATAATGCACGAAAGGGGAAAAGAAAAGCCAGATCAAAAAAGGATCGGGAGTGGGATATGTCAGTGAGGAATTTTCAAATTAATTGGGCATCAAAGTATCCATTCATTGAATCAGTGGAGAATCCAATTGAAGGAGAGCCTCCAATAGAATGCAGGTGTAAGATTTGCACTTGGAAGCATAACAAGGAAATTAGGTTGCAGCTAAAATTTGACACCATAGAAAAGCATATGGGTAGTTTTTGAAAAATAAATAATAGACGGAGTTGAAAAATTAGTGATAAGATGGAAAACAAAGGAGGAGTGTAAGCATGTGAGGAATGTTGAAGAGTATTATTTTCATGAGAAAATACAAATGAAGCCTACTGAAGTTAAAGGTTCTATTGAAGCTAGTTTTGGAAAAGAAATGCAAATAGAACAACTGGGAAAAGTTGTTTAGTTAAGTGTTGTTTTTTATATTTTGAGTAGATGGCGTGCTATGATAGATTTCTCGTCAATTAGTGGTTTATTACACTTTTTGAAAGTTCCTAACTATCCTAAAAGTCACTGGTCAATAAACAATGGATAGGAATGGGCAAGTTGTCTTGCTGAGGTTGAAAAAGAAGACGTAAAGGGAAAATAGAGATTCAAACTTTATTGCATTTTCTTTAGACGAAGTTACGACAGTAGAAAATACTTTGTGGGTATGCATGCATGTTTATACTGTACAGAATCATGCCACCAACCTCATCTACTATCTGTTGCTAAAATGAAGGATAGTGTGACAACAGAAAATTTATTTCAACTAGAAAAGAGATGTTTAATTGAATATGGAGGTATGGATGATATGACGGTTGCCAAAAAATTGGTGTGTTGGAGTAGATGGAGCTTCAGTAATGCAAGGTCACAAGAACGGTCTTTGTACAAAGATTGAAACTTCTTTTGCATTGTACATTACTGCAATTCACTGCATGGCTCATAGAATGAATCTATCTTTTGGAATTGTGAGAAAGTATGCTTCAGTTAAAAAAATTAAAACTTTAATTAAAGAGCTCTACTCACACTTTTGTCGAAGTCCCAAGTGATTAATGGAATTTCAACACTTTGCTGATGGAATAACTGATGGGAACAAGCTTCTCAAGGACAATGATACTAGATGGATCTCTTTGGATGGTCCAGCACATCAATTTTTTTCAGAATATCCATCCTTGATTGGACTTTTTCACACAACTCGCAACGAATCAAAGCAATCAAAATTTCCTGACCTTCTTTGGAGGTTAAGTAATCTAGAGACACTCTTAACTTTAGCAGCTCTTCTGCCCATGCTAGAGGAAATGAGGAATATCATGAAGGCTGCCCAAAAAAGAGCTCTGTATATTGCAAAATATGATATGATGTGTAAGTTGACATGCATGGCCCTCGACAATCTCTATCGAAATCAACCAACACTATATGATGAAAAATTTGTTAAGTGGCAGACACTCACAGATTTGAACAATCCTGATAACTTTTTACAAATCGGTGCAAATGGGGATGTATGTGCCAATGTATGGGGAGTTGAGATACCAATGCACTTCTATGCCATGGTCAACCCCGAGGAACCAGTAAAGTACCCAAGGAAGCAACTAGCAAGAGTTACAAGGGAAGATTTCGACAAGATTGTTGAGTTTGTAACTACTTCTGTGAAGAAAATTGCCTATGATTTTTCCTCACAGATTAGAAGCATATTCCCTCCTGGCAACCTACTCAAAGCCATGTCTATTGTGTTTCCTCAATATTGGAGCCTCAACAGTGCAGCTAATATTTGAAGTAAGCTACTAACTTTGATAAAACAATTTTGCATATCTAGAGAATTGAATGGAGTAACTATAAATGGAATATTAGATGAAACTCGTCTTAGAGAGAAATCATCTCATTTTGCATACACTGTGAGGGAACAATATGGCGTAATGGAGAACCCCAGTGAAGAGGGATTAGTAACAAGGATTTGGAAATACATAAGTGAGAACGTAGCGTTGTGTGATTCAATACCAGAATATTTGAAGCTTGTTGATTTATGTCTTACCATGATATTGGGTTCGGTGGAAGATGAGAGAGTTTTTCAGTTCTTTGGGGTTCCTAAAATCAAAACAAAGAAACAAACTAGACAAAAAATTGGTAAATTGCTTGAGGCTCTATACATCTAGGTATGATGTCCACACTTTTCCTTATGATAGGGCATTGAAAATTTGGAGGTCCAAATGTGAAAGAAGAGGTTTGGGCAACACTCAAACCAAAGTGCCAGTGGGACTATTGACTCATGTACTGGCCCTGCTAGTAGAATTGAGATTCAGTTCAACGAAGGTATGCAGACTCGAAGTGAAGAAAACACAAACAAGAATCGAGAAAGATCCAAATTTGATGAGGATGAATGGCAACTGTAAGAGATTGGTATTTATTAATCTTATTACTATATCTCATCATTCATATTACAAAAGCATATTCTTATGGTTGATAACTTGATGATATTTTATGAGTCTGTCAACTTTTTGCAATTAGAATTTAATATTGATTTGTAATTGTATTTTTCAACTTTCTATTTCCAGATTTAAAATAGCATAATAAAAGACCATAATGTGTTTATTGATATAGAGATGTTTATTTAGACATGTTGAGAATTTATATTTTCATTAATTTTTTCAAAATATAGCCATATGATACAATTCATTCAATACACGACTCTGTGTGATTCTCCATGCAAAAGTCACTACAAAGTTTCAGAACCCTTTGCAAATGACCCCAAACTCCCTTTTATAGAAACAAGAGAGAAACAACAGCTTCAAGGTGATTTGCAACATGTGAAGACTCAACATCAAAATCAATTACTAAGGCACTGAACATTGAATATATCATCTCGACTGCCATCAATATCACAAACTCGACACAAATTTACATGACCATCATATGACGGATTACCAATTTAGCAATTTGACAACTGCTACATGTCTCCTGTTCAAAAAATAGAGTTCAAAATTAAATATTAATTCAAGCCATGGCAAATTAAATATAGATAATAGCAGTGCTCAAAACCTAGTAATTAGAAATAGAGAAATGCAGAAATGTTAAAACTTGGGAGAATTTGAGAATATAAATTTACAAGCTGAAGGTTTGCACTGTGCATCATAGATTCATAGGCTGGATTAGTAATAACGAGTGTTGATTTTTTCTTGTTCATAAAATAGAGTTATTTCAAGCGATGCCAAATTCCAAACAGAAAAAACATAAAACCTTGAATTTAAGAGTAAAAGCAGAAAACTATGCAATACATACTATAATTCTTGAGATTTATGTGCCAATTTTTGTAGGGTGCTCCACTCTTCGTTTGATGGAAGGTCAATATTCTTTAAACTATGGAAAGTCAATTGCAACTTCGTCAACAATCCATATTTAGAAGAGTGACTTGACATCACTGTTTCACCCAATACCGCATTCAGAGTTGTAAATGGTTTTATGAATTCCAGAAAGATTTGGGGAGTTGTGTTCTTAGGAAGAAAGTCTAAATCAAACTTCATTTTTTTCTCCATGATTTTTTTGTAAGATTCTTTTCCAATGAATTTATTTGATGGGTCAACAGACTTAGGCAAACCAAGTTTAATCAAAGCAACTATCTTTTCTTGCAGCTTCAATATCTTTTTTCCACATTTATCCATAACTTTTGATGTTTCCCTTAGTTTCTGACATTTTTGAAGGATAGATGATGTCTTACCTGTGGCATCAATGTGGCTGATAATTCCCTTGGATGCCAAATAGTTGTCACTAGTATTGTAGACTACTTGAATTTTTTTTTTTCCATATCCTCTTTTGAATAAACATGTATGCTCTTCTCAATGTGCCCTTTGATTTTCATATAAATTAATCTTAGACTTTCATTCAATCCAAACCATTCACACAACTTGTCACTCCTCTACATTATTTTCCCCCAAATGTTTTCTTGTATATACTTTATTGTATTTTTCATATTATCTTTCAATCTATCCTCTGAAGTTTTAATTTTATCATTTGCATTGTGCAGGTCTTCTTTCATTTGTGCACATTTTTTTTCTTTCTTCCTCTTCCAAATATTTTTCTTTTTCCTTCCTCTTTGATTTTTCGTTTGCCAGGTCTGCCTGTAACTTTTCTATTTGTTTCTAAAGTTTATTTTTATCTCTCTCCACCTTTAGCAGTGAAGTGTAGACCAGTTTGTTAGTCCTTTTTGACACACTAATTTTGTCCACATTTTGTACTTTGGAAAAATCCATTTGGAGAGTGCTAACTTAAAATTTAGAGGGATCTATCTGATTGTGTGGTGGATTTTTATCTTTATTTGGGGGCATAACAACCATGAACTCCATCATATCTTTGTGTGGGTCATATATTGGAAATACCCTGTTCCTTGTAGGTTGTTCGTCTAAAACTTTAGTCAGGGCAACCCTCTGCAATACTCTCTTTTTTTCTTTATTTGCATTTGTTTTGTGTTCAAAATTTTCATAATAATCATGAAATTAAAAATCTGGGCTTGCTGAAGAAATTGAATGTTTGAAAGGTGAAATAGCAGAGGCTCCAGTTCCACCTATGCCTGTGGTTTTAACTAATGCATTATGAGGAGTACCAACAACCATTCCTGATCGTGTCCCACTTTCACTTGCATGTGTAGTTTTTATAGTCTTTTGAGGGGTTTGTTCTGAAGCTGCAAATGATAGATTTGTAGCGACAGTGGCACTTGATATAGGATTCTGAATAGTATGAGTATCTACCACTAGTGGCCTCTTGCGAGAGATGTTTTGTTGTTGCATTTGTCCAACACCAAGACAACTAGTATCAGTAGTACTACCCATGCCAACCCCACCAATCGTAGTGGCACTTGGCTGAACACTAATAGGAATGCTATCCCCAGATTCCCCACCAGTGGCAGTGGCACTTGATTCACCACCAATGGGAATACCATGATGTGGTGGTGGTTATGGATTTGAACCTCTAACAAATGCAGGTAGACCTGAAGGGTAATGAGTAGTACCTTTTCGTGATGAATCTGATGAATCAAGTCCAATGACTGGTTTAACAAGAGCTTTTTATTTTGAATCTGATGGAAGTTGTACCTCAAGTGGAAACCAAATGCCTTCTCCTCTAGGACCTAGACCACCACCTTCAAAACCCATTTTTTCCACAATATTTGCTCCTTTGCTATATTTTTCTTTCATGGACTCATTGACTCCACCTAATATTGTAGGGACTGTAGTAGTTGTTGGAGTGGCCTCAACCTCATACTTATTTTCATCATCACTCCTATCATATGTTGTTGCAGGATGCTCCATATTTTCCAAAATTTGCTAAACTCTACATCCTTGTCGATGGTTTCAAATTTTGCACTGGTCTTTGGTTCACCGAGATTCTTCCTCATAGTCTAAAAATCATTTATTTTGGTTTGAGTCCAACATATGTCTGTACATTCTTGTAGAATTGTTTTGGGAGTAGATTTGTTAGATGAATTATCATATTTTTGGTAGAAATTGTAGGACCTCCTATTTTGGATGCCCTTTTTTGTTGTCCTTTGTGTGTGCAATGCCATAATTTGTGATGGCAATTCTTCTATTGACATGTTATTGTCAGCGACAAATTTCTCCATCTTTTTTTGCACCTCATCCTAGGAGTCCATGTTTCTAAGCTTTTCTAGCAATGGTTTACTTTCATGTTGAAATAATGCTAAAGAGTTCCCATTTTTCTTAAGCCTTGCTTGAACTACACCGATTGGATCATACTGCCAGAGACCCTCATCACCAAAGCTAAAAACTGTCAAAAAATCATGTGCCACATTGAATGCTTTTCTCTTAAATGTGAACCCTCCACATGAGAAAGGAAAGGAAGGAAATATTCTCTTCTTTTGTTGGTTGTGAAAGTGCCTATCTGTGCTCTCCAACTGCCATACATATTCCAATGAAAATACCCTCTCTGTCACATGTATTGGAAGTCTGTAGGGTTTTACTGCTGATCTATAAAACCTTAACATAGTGTATTCTTCCATGAAGAACCAGTCAGCCAATTGTATTTGACTTCCGAGTTGAATGCAATCTCTACAAGACACAGGAAATCTAGGCTTCGAAGTGCTTGTAATTTCATTATACATTGGTGCCAAAAAGAAGTCTACAAAATGGTTGTAGTTCTTTTTGTTATCATGCATCCTTATCTTAGGTGTCCATTCATATATTGGACACTCTGTTTTGTTTCGAGTCTTCTCATCAATCTTATAATTCACAATTTGAAGATTGTTGGTCTCGAATATTGCATGATACTTGGATAGAAGAAGATAACACAAGTAGGATGAGAACCTAAATGTCTTACATGAACCTTTTTTGATCATTAGTAATTGTTTTTGCATGGATTGAACAACATGCTCAAAAAAATTATATCTTACTGGTTGACTTACACAATGGATATTAAAAATCATTTCAAGAAGGCTAGCACCCACTTCCCTATCATTTTCCAATCCCAGGCAAAATGTCAGCAAGGAAATAGTATCCTGAACCCATGGAACAAAAATGTTACAATCATAAGGAGGCTTATGATTCCAAATGAAGTACCACACATTAATAGAGCTCTGATAAATTAATCTATATGACTTGGATCGAGACTCATAATTCTCTACCAACTTTCCTAGGTCAATGTGTACATTTGAGTTTTGTGCTTCAAACCCTAGGTTCAACAAACGAGAAAATTCTCCCTCGTTTATGGATAGAATTCCCTCTTTTGTATTTTTATTGACAATTATTTTTTTATCTTCATCATAATTTTCAACGCAAACCATGAAAAATTCAGGGCAAGGGAATACTTCAGGTAACACCATGCTTCCCAATCCACCATCCCACAATGCGATTTTATTTGTTCTTTGTTTTAACATTGTGTTGAAAATAGTAAATTTTTCCCTACTTGGATCTGCCACCTTATTAGACAATGCATATCTAATTTCTATGATACACTTTTCACTATGGATAGCAGGGTCATAAATATCATGGTATTCATCAATGAAACCTGGTGTTTTAACCAGTTCGATTAGGTATATTTTTTTATTCACTTGGCTTCCTATCGAACTACTACTTCCCGGTTTCCCTATCATTGTTAATGTTAATAATTTAAAATAATGCTAGATACAAGCCTAAAAATGCTAACCCTCAAATTGAAACACGAGATTAAAAAAAGTAAAAAATGCGAGATGTAGGTGTTCTAGATTTTACCCGAAATTTCTATTTCACTAGATTGGCGTAGACAAACTCTATTGCATTCCTCAATCTAGTAGTTGTTTTTGAATCTCCCTAGATTTATTGGTTTGTCCATGAAATGAAATACGATTATGAGTCACTTATTTTGAAAACATGGAAAAGTTAAAAAGTAATACCTAAAGGGAAAAATTTCTAGAATCCCGTTGTAATTTTATAAATTATTTTAAATATCTATTCATCGCTGCAGGACAAAACATTCATTGCTTCAATCTAAATTTTGAGGACAGTGGACACGTCACTAGACTCGAGTGACGAGTCACTTTTTCAGACTATTTTTGAAGTCTTTTTAATCCTTTTCAACATCCGCCCGAAATAGAGCTTAATTATAGTTAATTAAATGTAAAATGTTCAATTCCAGGTCAAGTTCTCAAAAATGTGTTTGCTTCCCACATTCGGGTTGAAATCCACCCTAAGTCATTGATCTGTGCTCATCCAATGGATGATGGTATCTATTGTCAGTTGTCGTGGGTCCCAGGACTTTTACCATTTTTCGGCCACGTCACTAGACTCGAGTCACTTTTCAGGAATGGTTTTGAAGACTTTTTAATCCTTTTCAACTTCTACCCGAAATAGAGCTTATTACAGGTAATTAAGTATACAATTACAAATTTAGAATTTAACTATACTTAATTAAATGTTTATCATTTATGGAATTCTTCCATTAGAAGTTTGCAAAATAAATTTATCATTCCCACATTCGGCCCGAAATACACCTCAGGTCATTGATCTATGCTCATCCAACGGACAACAGTATCCTTTGTCAGTTGTAGTGGGTCCCATTATACATAGGATTTTTGCCACCCAAATGCCACATCACCTAACACTTCATCATCCCATGGGCCATCACCTTTCTTTCTTGACGGTGTTCAGTGACATGTGTTTCCGATGAAAGTTTGCAAAAAAATTTAGAGATCCCACATTCGGACCGAAATACACCTTAAGCCATTGATCTGTGCTCATCCAATGGATGACAATATCCATTGTCAGTTTTCATCCATCCCATTATCAATAGGATTTGAATATGAATTAAATATATAAATTTATAATGAATTAAATATATAATTTAAATATGTAATTTTAAAACTTGCATGATATTTCATATTTTTTTATCGATAATTTTTGTATTGTATTACTTGAAAATAAATTATTACAAATATGCAAGTATAGGTGGTATAGTAAAACCACCCGAGTTCTACCACTACAAAAAACACCCTCAAGGGCCAAAACCACCATTCCCAACAAAAAAAAACCCTACTACATGCAAAAACCCCAGAATTCCAATTTGGCGTACCAAAATTTGTAGCAAACATCCTCTCATACATACAAAGTTGGGGAGAAAATGGACATGGAACAAAAAGATACAAATAGACAATACCAAACACCATCGGCCATAGAAGGATTAACCCAGAAACGACCTGTACTCTGGGTCATCATGGAATTCTGAGAGCCACTTCATTTCTTGGGTAGTCTTGGGTCTCGACCGCAACTCTCGACCCACCTCTGCATGTGCCACTTCATGAAGGACCGTTAAAACCTCATCACACTGCATCAACCTTGCAAACATTTTGAAGGCCTTCCACCCACACCAAGCAAGAGCTCTGCATCTTGCCTTCAAATCATCATCAACCCATCGAATGAGTGGTAGCGGTACCACCAGACCAACCACCCCTGCCTCGGGAACAATGCCCACCTTCGGGACCACACGAGCACACACACTATCCAGATTTAACAGGTAGTGCCTATCAATTACAACTCTCAAGGAATTTTTTAGCTTGTCCACCTCGTCCTCAAATTGGAAACCCCAAGCGACAATCAATGAATATGCCTCCATGTTTGTCCTGTAGTGGTGACCTACATGGACAATTTCCTCTCCCAACAGACAGTCGCTCATCCTTAAACAAGAACAAAAATTTCACCCTCCTGTACATAAATCATCTGAGAAATGGGACTAATTTCTTATCAGTATGGAAGGATCACTAATACATTTAGCCTAAAATTCCGACAGAGGTTTCTGATGGAGAAGGTATATTGTGATCAAACTTGATTTTTTTTTGAAAAAATGCCCGATTTCATCGGAATTCCAATGATAATGCAACATTTGATTTTGATGGAGAAGGAATTGGCAATGACATTTGGGTTTTTTTAGAAAAAGTGTCTGCGTTCATTGAAATTCTAACGACCGCGTGCATTACTTAAAAAAAAAAGAAAAGACCAAGTCATTTCATAAATCCTGCCTCTTTACAAAATCCTGCCTCTCATTCGTCCCGCCTCTGTAGCGAACCTGTGGGTTTAATCGTGGTGGGGAAGATCATTGGTGTGACAAAAACGGCCGTAGTAGGGAACAGGGGCACGAAGTGCCACAGGCACAAAGTGCCAAGGGTTGGCACATAACTAGCAAGGACGACCGCAAGGGAGCCCAAAATGGGTTGTGTAAACGGCGACGCCCGGGCCTCCATCAACAGCAATAAGAGCTACGGACAGAGGAAGAAGTTCACCTGCAATAAGAGCTTCCTCTATGCTATATATCCAACGTCACTGCCATGTCAGGCTGGAAGTGGCGATGGAGTATGATTCAGTGGAAGTGGAGGCGGACACTAGCCGTCATTGATCAATCAGTTGCTGGTAATGGGAGACATTATTTTAAATGGTATGAAAAATTTCCAACTATGGCTAGATAGATCCTGCTTTGGTTTTTAAGGAAGCCATTGGAGTGAAGTTGATTGTGTCTTTTGGTGTTAGATAATTTGTATTTTCCTCATTATAGGGAAGATAGGTTGTGTACTTCATATTTTAATGCTTATCTTGAAGGAGATCAGATGTGTGGTGGACATTTATTTCAAATTATTATTGTCCTGTATCGTGTTTATGTTAAAATATGAATTTGCAGGTGCATGTAATGGTGCAAACTTCCAGTAGTAGATGTTGTTGTGGACAAATCTTTTACATATGTTTATTGTTCTATTCTAGTCTATATGAGAATTATGTAATTGTTAAAAAATTCCCATAAATAACAAAAAGATCTTTTGAAAAGTTTATTAAATATTTAATGATGTTGGAAGTGTTATTGGGTTTTTGGTTTAGAGGTGAATGAGTCTATTTGGGATCAAGTATTTTGATGAGGCTAAGAGCAAGGCCCTAATATCAAAACAGTTCAAAATAGAGGAAGCTTGGATCACAACTCCAAGTGATTTGGCAAAATGATTAACCCTCAATTCTAGGCTCTTGATAGGTTTTTATCCTAAGACTTGTACTCCAATATCAAGTAGATAAATGAATTTTATGGTTCTTTTCCTTTAGCATTGAGTATTCACCATTCCCATCATTATGTTCCATGAAATGACATCTCTTTGAGGCATTCTGTCAAACAGTTCACCAGCTTTGTGGATGCTTCCACATTTTGCAAACATATATACCACACTATCGAATCTCTATCCATCTTCACTAGCTTCAACCACAACTATTTGCATAAGTATCCCTTCTCAGTCGAGCAAACGAGTGCCTACCTAAAGGCCCTCCCAAGGTATCTTAATTACTTGTCAATTATTTCATTAGGGGTGGAAAGCCGAAAATTTTAGTTTTCCTACACATGGCCAATCCAAATGACTTTAGGGTTTCTATGGCAAAGTCTCTTATGGAAAAGGAGGTACATGGGAGGACACAAGAGGCATGAGAGAATTTTGTAACCTTGATTAAGGGAGTAAAGTGTCCATAGGCCTCCCCATCCTTCAAAGGATAATTTAGACTTACTATATGATTTACAAAGAAAAATCCAATAGTATCAATATTAGGGACATAGGTCTACTAGAGCATAGTAGGGGCCATAGGGTAGTCACATTTGACCGTCATAGACACAAGGATATTTTAGGTATGAGAGACTATAGGGCTATCAAGCTAGGCCTTCTATGACTCAACAACCTTTTAGTGGAGAATTTAGTGTTTTTAGTAATTAGGATCTTCTAATTATGGTGGGGCCTAGCCAACATAGGGTTATATGAGAGGCACATGTTATGTATATGTTAGTATTAGACATAGAGTGCCCACAAGGTTTTAGAGTAGGTGGACACCATGCTAGGATGTCAAAGTAGATAGTTGATATGTGGGTCTTTAACCTCCCAACCACTCAACATATACCACCATGGGTCTTTACCCTCCCAAACACACAAAGGTCAAAGGAAGATTCACTGCTGCAACACTCACTTTTTTTGACAGTCTCAAGCACTTAGGATAGTCACTCCTTTCATGGCCATTCTTCTTCACACAACACTCTCTAACATTAATTATGATGATAGTGTACCTCCTTAAACCTTCCACCAACACCTAACTCAATACCAAACTCTTTCCCAATCTCGCTAATGGACTAATTAACTCAATTCACTATGAAATTGTGATGGTCAATGCAAGGTTTAGGATAGTAGTAATTAGGATCTTCTAATTATTGTGGGACCTAGCCAACATAGGGTTATATGAGATAGGGGTAAGTTCAATATGGATTTCTCCTCTGCAACCTTTGCCAATCTGTGCGAAAATGAGAGCTTGACAACATTCTTTCGCTTTTAGCTAGCTAAATTTTTCAAAAATTTTATCTCTAGATTTAATATTTCTTTTCTTGCATGAATCCATTAATTTTGAGATAACAGATCTTGCCTTCATGAATTGATCCTAGTTTATCCCTTTAACCCTAATTAATTTATTTAGAGTGTTTAGTTCCATTTTAATCCTTTCTTTTACAATTAAATATTATTAAAAAATTGTATTATTGTTCCAAATTTTGTGGATATTTAGGAGACACAAATAAAATATAAATGTAATCATTCCATATTTTTGTAGGAGATATTGGAATGAGACTAATAGGAAGAGTAGTAAACATGAGTCACAATGAGCACTTTAGAATAAATCTAAACATTATAAGGAAGAGTAGCTTGGAAAAATAGAAGTGTAATTTGTTTTCCAATATGCAAGATTATTACTTGGGAAAGAATCTTGAAAGAGGATTGAAAAGATTCCTTGAGCTAACATTGTCTCACTTATCCAAAATTATGAGGAAGGATTCATTAATTAAATGGTCATTAACAAGATGGAGAGAATAATAATTAGGAAGAGATAGATTTCACATGCTACTAGGTGACTATATTGGAGAGAAACTAGAGGCAAATCATTTAGCTTGGCCATGACACAAAGTCTTAGAATAGATGCCAACGTTGGTGAATGGAATGAAAATCCCAAACAATTAATGAGTGGTGAGACAAGTAGAGGCATCTATAAAATTTTTTTTGAATAAAATAAAGAAAAAATGGGACTAAAACCAAGGGAAATGCACATGGAAAGGATATGATGAAAATCAAAATAAACAGTTTGAAGATAATATTAGTTACCTAAAGGATATTCCACTTGATTATTTGGTATATCATAACTATTTTGACAAATTTTGAAACCATTAGAGGTACCTTTTGCTTCTGTAGATGAGGCATTCATTCATGTTGAAGTTGTGATAGCTTATTTGCCTCTTTATAGACAACAAATTATCCATACGAATTATCATATATACTTGTAACCTCCATCCCAAACCACCTATTTCACTCTTCTTCCTTTGCGTACCTCTTTTATTCTTCCATTACCTCTTCGCTTACCTAAATTCAATCCAAAACATAGTGTATATAGCATCAAAAAAATTCCATATTTGATTAATATTATCCACAACATATCGAAAAGACAAATACCACACTTACTGTGTCATCAACCAAAAATAATTTACTTGCATATTCAAAGAGTTCAATAATGGAGAAACATCCATGCGGTGCTCTACATGTCCTTGAAGGTTCAAGAAATACTTATCCTCTATTCGTCCAAACTTTAAATCACTTTCCATGCATGAAAATAATTGCACCCATACACAATTTCCCTCCCAATAGATTCTCTCAAACTAGTTTACTATCTTAACATAGGGTCAAGGAAAAGCGGGCCAAAATAGGAATCCAAGTGTCTTAAAAGCCTTCAAGACCATAGTGGTGAGGATTGAATTTCTTTCTTTAGTGGTATCTTTCTCTAGATTAATTAGTTGGGGATTCTATTAGGACCTTTTCCTAATTAAAAAAAATATATAAAGATTACATCCCTAAATATTGCATTCATAATAGAATAAATTTCTGCAATATTGAGACTAAATTCATAATAGATTTATAGTGATGAATAAATAAATATTTAAGATTATCAAAAAATTGATGTTTTCTTTCTCCCAACCGTCATTGGGTATTGGGTGATCTTTGAGGCATTATGTCAAATAGTTCATGTGCCTTATCTAAGCTTACATATTTTGCATGCATGTGTACTTGGGCAGTTGCACTACAACATCTATACTCACTAATCACATTTGGTTGGAAGTTTCTAAATCCATTTCAAACACATCTTGTGCATATCCTGCAATCATAGCATTCCATTAGATCACGTTTCTTTGATACATAAAGAAGGAAAGGAGATGAGAATATCTCCTCGGGGAGGTATTCTATGATAGTTGCGAGGTAGATGAGAGTTTCTTATGCCATTTGCGTTGTTCTATGCAATCAAACGTGAGAACATTGTTTGAATTCAAATGCTAATGGTGATTGTCTTTTTAACGGAAACAGACGGGAAGGGACGTCAAGGGAAGGAATGGGCCCACAACACACCTAAGTAGTCAAAGCTTAGTGTGTGTTGTTAAAGACTGCCCCCTTAAGACATCATAATTGATTGGCTCTTCACTCCTAAGACCTTCAAAAGTCTTTAATGGCTTCATTGAGTCCTTTTGTCTTCCAAATGCACCTACACCAACATGAATTCTCCTTCAATGCTTGATTGCCTGTTCACTTGGAATTGAATTGATTTTATAACTAAGAGATCACTTGAATTGTAGGCAGACTCCTTCAAATGACAGGGTAGGCTTCCTTTTATACCTTATATATGTCTTGAAAGCATTTTATCCTGATGGCTTTAAATTAAAGTACCTTCTCTTCTATCTGGTATTGGTGGAGCAGAGGTTGCATTGCATCGTCCTAGGATACATATTTCCACAGATACAACACAAGTTAAATGTATCCCAGGTCGATGCAAAGCAACCTCTACTCCAGAGATCACCAAAAAATAGAGAAAGAACTTTAATTTAATGCCATCAGGATAAAAGTCTTTAATCAAGACAGATAAATGGTATGCAACTGGATCTATTTGGAATGCATTACCCAAACACCACAATCGATCAGTCACCTTTGAAAAGAAAGTGGTATGATGAAATATTTAGACATAAAATAGATGAAATGCACTCCATACTACTATTGCACAATATTTTGGTCGATGATATTTTTAAAATAGTAAAGGAAGGTGTATGGAACAACCAAATTCTAATCATTATAAACAATGAATATTTTAAGATCCTTTTAGGATATGTAAGTTGAGAATATTTTATGAAAGGTCCCTAAATGAATACACTTTAAACTGATTTTAATATACCTTGAAGTGTGCAATATAGAAGGTTTGTATTCTTAATCTCCTACCCATTTCTTAATTTAAAAGATGATATCTTTATTAAATATCTTTATTAACTTGATTTCTCCTTCAATTCTTGATGAATGCTTGATTGAATGCTCACTTGGAATTGAATTGATTTTATAATTAAGAGATCACTTGAATTGTAGGTAAACCCCTTCAAATGACAGGGTAGGCTTCCTTTTATACCTAATATATGTCTTGAAAGAATTTTATCATGATGGCTTTGGTATTGGTGGAGCAGAGGTTGCATTGCATCGTCCTAGGATACATATTTCCATAGATACAACACAGGTTAAATGTATCCTAGGTTGATGCAAAGCAACCTCTGCCCTAGAGATCACCAAAAAATAGAGAAAGAACTTTAATTTAATGCCATCAGGATAAAATTCTTTAATCAAGACAGATAAAATTTGAGTTTGATTGTCATCATTTACTTTGCCAAATTCTTCACACGTAGCTCCTGAATCAATTTCCTACTCACAAGAATTTTATTATGTCTCAAATATAGGGAAACAGAAGGCTTCAAATAGAAAACTTGAACATGCAACTAAATCCATTGACTAACCAGAAGAACAAAATTAAGAAACAGTTTGATCATCTGAGAGATGTTGTAGACTTGCAACTCACCAGCTAAGTTTTTGCGGGTAAGAATTTTTTTTGTTTTGGTTATGGTTGTGGTGTTTATAGGGAGACATTTACAAATTTATATCTATTTTCACTATTTAATGGTTTATGGGTTTGTAATGGTAATTTAATGTTCTTTCATATTTTTGTATATATTCTTTATAATAGCCTATTATATTGATTTGTTCTATTATGCATAATGGTGTGGGTCAGACGACTTTGTCGTCGGTGCATGAAAGCATTGAACGAGTTATAATTTTAAAAATTATATGAAACATTTTTAATTTATTTGATTCAGTGTTATTTGCAAAAAATGATTATCAATGATGTTTCCTTTCTCCAAGAATTGTCTAGGATCTTTCCATCATATAATATGTAACATCGAATGACGAAATCTTCTCATTACAAATGCTTATTTTATTTAATTATTATCTGAGCGTGAATTAAAATTTATATTTGTACGGAAGCAGAACATACAAGTTGAAGAGTCATGTGCAAGCAAATTTCCTAAAAGAAAGCAAGCAAGCATTATCTTGAATGACATGGAAACAAGCTCATCAGCTGCCTAGAAGAGAGCAATTAGAGAATGGCAGAGGAAAGTGTTTAAGGGTGATAAATAGATAGATAGTATGCAATACAAACAAACAATGTTTGGAGTGTCTGATGTGACGTCTCTAATTTATGTCCGGAGGGACTAACTGGTTTTGGAGTTCTTGCAAAACCTATTGGGCCACGCTTGGAGGAAATCAATGTGTTCATGCAAGGAGCACCTTTTTTCTATTATGAGAATGATACTTTTGCACCGAGCGATATTTGGAAGTCAATATCCAAAAATTTCTATAGTGTGGAACCAGAGTTGGCAGACTCAAAGTAATTTTTAGCTTTCAGAAGACCAAGAGGTTATGTACACAATCTCCCAATAGAAGGGCAATTTCAAGCATTACCTCTCCCCCCCATGACTATTCAGGAAGCACTTCCTCAAACAAAGGACTATTGGCCTACATGGGATCAAAGAAAAAAACTAAAGCATAGACTCTAGACGATGTGGTGGTGTCCTTCGTGAAGAACTCTACACTATAATTAAAAATTCATGAGGGAAACTGCAAGATAGTGAAGAGAAATACAATCTTGAAAAGTGGGAATAATGGATCTTGGTTTGGGTGGGGCCAAGTCAGGCAGCTCCTCTAGAGGTTGACTAGATAGAAATCATATTAGGATTTGAAAAAGATCACACTCGTGGAACTTCGTGTGCGAGTGATCGATTGCGGTGTTTGGGTAATGCATTCCAAATAGATATAGTTGCATGTCATCAGGATAAAAGTCTTTAATCAATACATTACCCATTTGGAATGCAACTATATCTATTTGGAATGCATTACCCAAACACCACAATCGATCACTCGCACACGAAGTTCCATGAGTGTGATCTTTTTCAAATCCTAATATGATTTCTATCTCGTCAACCTCTAGAGGAGCCACCTGACTTGGCCCCACCCAAACCAAGATCCATTATTCCCACTTTTCAAGATTGTATTTCTCTTTACTATCTTGCAGTTTCCCTCGTGAATTTTTAATTATAGTGCAGAGTTCTTCACGAAGGACACCACCACATCGTCTAGAGTCTATGCTTCAATTTTTTTCTTTGATCCCATGGAGGCCAATAGTCCTTTGTCTGAGGAAGTGCTTGCTGAATAGTCATGGGGGGGAGAGGTAATGCTTGAAATTTCCCTTCTAATGGGAGATTGTGTACATAACCTCTTGGTCTTCTAAAAGCTGAAAATTACTCCGAGTCTGCCAACTCTGGTTCCACACTATAGAAATTTTTGGATATTGACTTCCAAATATCCCTTGGTGCAAAAGTATCATTCTCATAATAGAAAAAAGGTGCTCCTTGCATGAACACATTGATTTCCTCCAAGCGTGGCCCAATAGGTTTTGTAGGAACTCCAAAACCAGTTAGTTCCTCTGGACATAAATTAGAGATGTCACATCAGACACTCCAGACATTGTTTGTTTGTATTGCATACTATCTATCTATTTATCACCCTTTAACACTTTCCTCTTCTTTTCTCCAATTGCTCTCTTCTAGGCAACTGATGAGCTTGTTTCTATGTCATTCAAGATAATGTCTGCTTGCTTTCTTTTAGGAAATTTTCTTGCACATGACTCTAAAGCTTGTATGTTTTGCTTCCGTACAGATATAAATTTTAATTCACGCTCAGATAATAATTAAATTAAATAAGCATTTGTAAAGAAAAAATTTAGTCATTCGATGTTACATATTATCTGACGGAAAGGTCTTAGACAATTCTTGGAGAAAGGAAACATCATTGATAATCATTTTTTGCAAATAACACTGAAACAAATAAATTAAAATGTTTAATGCAATTTTTAAAAATAGAACTCATTCAATGCTTTCATTCACCGATGGCAAAGCCGTTTGACCCACATCATCTCTCGCCGTCAGAATTCCAATGACAACTAATGGAATGTCTGATGAGGATGTTGTATATCCAATGTCACTGCCATGCCAGACGGTCGTCGAGGAGCAATCATAACATCCGTTGAAAATCCGACGAAAATGGCATCGTCGGAAATTCCGACGATAAGTTTTCGATGGTAAAGTTTGTCGGAAGACCGACGTTTGATCGTCGCAAATCCGACAATTAGTCGTTGGAAATTAGGCCCAAATGTACTAGTGGATAAATTGGCTTCCATGTTGTTTAAGAAACCCAAGACAATAATGCAAGTGCAGACAATATGATACCAAGACTTCAAATCCACCTAAGATTTAAACACGTCTCACTCAATTCTAATTTCTAACATCCAACGGTGTTGGTCATCGGCATTAATCACAAACTCTGCCATCATTCCTCGGCATGCACTAGTTCAACCCATAATTTGTCCGCACAAGCCGACATTAAAGCTGCATAAAGGCTAAATGTTAACCATTCACTTTCAGTGATATGTGTACCATAGGTCCATAAGACAATATCACTGCATATCCATTGTTAGATCTCATGGGTCCCATTATAAATAGGATTTATGCCACCCAAATGCCACGTCACTTGATGCTTCATCGTCCCATGGGCCATAGCCTTTATTTCATGTTGGTTTTCAATGACATGTATTTTCGGTGTTCAATGTACATGTATCTAGTTAGTTGGACTTTTTTTTTATATTGAAATTATGCAGAACAAATTACAACAAGTAAGTTGGACTTTTAATTCAATTGTTTTTCGTGAGATAAACATCTTCTTTTTATTTATTTATAATCAATGATAATCAATGTACAAATAATTAATGGAACGAACTGGATTTTTTTTTTAATATTAAATACAGAGGAAGAAACATTACATAAAAAAGATCACAGTATTAAATTTATTTCCATTGTTTAACAAAATATTGAAATAATGTAGCTCATAGACATTGCGATCCTTATTGGATGCTATCACTTGCAGCCAATCTATGACATTATGTTTTTTCAAATATCTTTTAGAAAAGGTCATCTCAGAAGTGACATTGAGTTTGTTCTTTTACTTTAGAGAAGAAATTAGAATAGACCTGCTATTATTTTATGGTGAAAATTAAATCTTATATCCACACAAATTAATAACTATTTAAGCTATTTCAAAACATAATGATTATGCTAAGTATCCTTTTATGGCATGATGGTAGCAACAAATAATAAAATGAAATAGAAAGCATTTTTATATCCATAAGAGGCAAACTGAAACGAACTGAAATTTGCAAAATTATCATTAATATATATATTTCGCAAATTTACAATTTTTACATGTTGGAGTCCCTCAAAAACTTTAAAGCCAAAATGAGTGAGGTTACGAGGAAAAAGCCAAAAAAATAAAACTACTAGGGGATTGGGGCTAGGACACAAGAAGTGGACACATTCATGGTTTACCCTAAGAATCTTGCCCTCCCTCTATGTAGAATTATTTAGACATTATAAGTTGTGAGAATTCTTCAGGCCAACTGTAGTTTGGAAAGTCATCCAGGAGGAACCATTTCCGGAGAAAGTCCCTACCAATCTGCGCCCATTTCTTATGATGCGTCAACTGCTCCGCATTCAAGTTCAAAAGAAATGGTTCCTTGGCCACTGTTTGGTCAGGGAGGAGAAGCTTGGTTAATTCATTCTCCCAAGGGATCCCCACCCCTACTTCTTCAAAAATTACAACAGTAACATCATCTCCAAGGAAGTCTTCTTTAAACACCTTCCTTAACAATATCAACATATCCACCTTGTCTCCTCCGAGGTCCAGAAGAGACACCAAGAACCAGGATGTAACATTCGTGTTAACACGGTATCTATTTTCATTATGCAAAAACTCTTTGCCCAACACCATCCTCACAGCCTCATTAGTGAACATCCCAACCTCCTTATAGAGTAATTGGAAGGTTGGGTCTCTAACGGAGCCCAAAAAGGCCATCTGGTCCTCCGCAAAAATGCTTCTCAAGTGGATAGGAGTGTCCATCTTGAGAAATCAGAATACCAAATTATACAGCTTGAGCCTAAAGACCTAAACCAGAGGCAAAATTTAAATACCGTGAGCTCCGACGATTTATGTACCAAAGGCTAATTGAAGATGAAAGAAGCAAAGATCGTCTATAAATAGTTGAAGCTCTTGATTGTAATAATTCCTTCTCTAACTATATTAATTCCTTTAAATTTTTTTAAATCTTTCGTATATCTCTGTAAATCTTTCCCATAATTGTACTAGTTTGCAAAATTGGAAACAACTATAAACCATTACCAAATACCATATTGGAAGTCGTGGGGACATAGTGGATTGCAGTTAGTGACTAGACATATATTAAATGACCAACATTATCGACCATGATATTTGATACGTGTCTATTGAATCCAATTCCATTATGAGCACTTTCTGGAGAACTACGTTCTCTTCATAAATTTGGGCTGAAATAAAACTTTAGCCATTGATCTATGATCATTGAATGGTTTAAAATCATTGATGGATTTTAGGTACGTGTCATGTGTCAAAGAGGTTGTGCTTATCGATACATCATGCAGAGTTCAGACTCAATGTGATGTACTGATGTGATGTGATGTGATGTGCCTTGTCTATCAATGACAATGAATTCATGAAATCACCAATAAAATATATATTTTTCCATAAATGACAAAAAATTAGCCAAACAAATTAAATAATTTTCAAGCTTTGGATAAAAATCACCAATACACTTAAATAATTTTTCCTTTGGAGTAAAAATTTTTGCCCATACACATATATTTGTTCCTTTAAACAAAAAATATTTTCCTCCTACAATATATATTTTCCCCATAGAACAAGGTATTATTCAACATAATTTTATGGAATTTTCATACCCTAGAAAAAAATCGCCAATACAAATTAATTTTTTTTCCTACTTTGAAATTTTTTTTGCCATCTATATGAAAAATTCCCCCCCAAAATAACGCCTGATTTGCTAGGGTTTTACAATTTTGCCCGAGCAATGCTTTCATAAAGTTATCCCTGCTCCTCGTGCTTTGAAGAATGACATGAGGCCCCACACAAATCACTTAACCTAGGTCAACACCTATACATACAAAGTAATATAAACATTCATAAAGATGAAACATACTGAAGAACTAAAATATCACAAGACATAGGCTCAACCATAAAACACAAACTCACCAGAGGCTTCAACACTAAACAAGGGTTAAGGTCCTAGGATACATATAGGGAAGAGTTTCATCACATTCCATAAAAAATGGTTTCCTCAATACTCTCTCTCTAGACCCCGGTGGCCAAGTGACACCCATGCGCAACTGATTCATCTTTTTGTGAAGAGAAGTACGATCATGCCAATAGGCCTTCCTAAACTCATCCTGAGCTTGACCTAGCACTCTAAGACATGATAAGGACAACATACTTATCTTGTTAATGTGAGAACTACCCAACCCCTTTATTTATTAATTAAGATTATCACTTGATTAAGGAAACTTCCAATGAGATTCCCTTACATCCACTTAGGGCCCCAACACCCACTTGCAAGCCACTCCCCCCCTAATGTGCACCTAAAACCTAGGGTTCTTACAAAGAATCATAAACATATAATATCTCATGAAGCCACATAAAACTCAAATCACATTGGTTCTATATCAACATTTGAATCATAAAATTATTTATGTTCCACATATCATTACTTAAATAAACACTTCCATGAAGCCAATACAAGTGCGGTATATAATAAACCACAACACAAAAACACCTGAAACCATAAGGAGATATAATAATCCATCCATTACAAACATATATCCCCTAGGAATGCACAAAAAAGAGTTACAGACACACGACCAAGCATTTGGACTGACCTAGGTTGACACAATCTCCTAAAACCTAATCTGAGGGTCATACTAGGGTTTCTTGTAATGCCCCATCAGGAACCCTAAAGGAAAAACATCATAATCTATGCAACTAAGGGTGAAATAATTTTTTTTTAAAAATTAAGTGCATGAATTTAAACCTTAGCACACCTAATAACATAGCGAAAGTCTAACACCTGAGTTTCCTAAGGATTACCAACGAATATTACTTCGTAAATTAAATATTTAAGATAAAATTTCCACAATGAAAGAATCTAAAATATTTCAAGCAATCATATATTATATACAATAGAATTAAGTAAATGAAATAGCATACATTACAATATTTCTTTGCTTTCAATATTCGAAAATACATGTTTTCAAAAAAGAAATTACATCATGAGCTAAAATGTTACAAAATGAAAGTTACATAAAGTTTCTTTTCAAACCTCTAGTTTTCAACTGAATAATGGATAGGAACAAGAGTCGGTACATGAATCATGATCCAAGAACATCAGTGAAGTCCTTCCTCGCCTGAAGATACGTACCAGAACATCCGATGGGAAGTGACACTACCACCCGACCATGTGATTCCGAAAGGGAACCACCCCACTGTGCTGGAGATAGTAGATAACCCTCAAGCAAGCAAAATGAAACAAGAATGAAAGGACTACAAGACTCCACTTACAATCATGTGACCCAACTCACAAAACACTAGTGACTCTAAGGAGAAAGTGTCATCGCATGTCTTACGGTGGATACCATGGTACAGCCTCCATAGGTCCCGGCCCCCATCCTGGGTTATCCTGGTAACCTCTCTCGAACTTCCGATTCCAACTAAGACTCATGCGGACCTTACCAATCCTCTCATGAAGACAAGGTGGTAAGTTTGCCATTCTAGGCCTTCTCGCTACATTATGAGTCCTATACTAGAACTCACCTATGTGCGAGGCACATTGTTTTATTTAACTTTTATTCTACCCTTCCTAAGTCATTTATTAGGTCTTCACTTTCTTAACCAACTTCCAACGGGTTATCCTATCACCACTTTGGGCACGGCCCCCGCTTGAAAGCCACTCTCTCTCTTAGGACACTACGGGTTAGTTCTATCTACAGAACTCTATGGCGACATAGACAGCCATTCCCAATCTTGACCTACCTCGAATGAAAGATACATAATTACTAACCTAAGGTTGACCATTACAAACAACTCACAGTGGCTCATTTCCTTAAGGTTATACATCTAAATAACTGGCCAAGACACAGTACACAAGACATACTAACAACATGACTTAATGTACTTAGTTGTGACCACCATATACAACAAGGTAATCTTACGTACCAACACCTATCACAAAATTAACTGGTGATACAAATATACGTTGTCAAGACACGAAGAACAATATGGTCGGTATAACACAAAATTTTACACTTATTGACAAGTTTAAGAGTTCAATTACTCTTGTTAACTACTATAGGTATGCCACCTTAATAATTTCCATTTATACCATAGACGAAGATTAAAATAGATATATTTATTTCATCAAGGAAGTCTTACAATAAGACATAATACATTTCTTCATAGAATAATGTCTTTATTTTTATTTTTATTTTTATTTTTATTTTTTTTTACACTAGAGTGTTACATCATTCTTCCGAAAAATACGGAGAAGTGCACTCATTAGACTCTACATGATCTAAATGAGTATATCCTTCAGATTTGCTTTCACTCAGGGGAAAGTACCCCACAGACTCATTATCACTTAAGGGGGTATACCCCTCCGACGAGTCAGAACTTATAAGTATCGGCTTTTCTGGCGAGCACTCTAGCTTGGGTTCTTTCCCTTTTCCAACAGTAACTTCTTTAGTTGGACTCTGAGTAGGACCTTTTTCTATCTCTTTGCTCTCTTTAGGAGCTGGGTTCTCTTAAGGAGCTGGGTTGTCCTCCACAACAGGCTTGACAGGTGTCAAAGAATCTTTCTTGACTTTTAAGTAGTGAGCATAACCTGCTACGGATTTGTGAGCTATCTGTTTGACTCGCACCATCTCTGTAACGTATCAATAGTAAACTGTTACTTCCCAGACTCTCCTAGAGCTACGTCTAATAAATCTTAATAACTAGGTTTTGAACGCAACCATACATTTCTTCCATATATTAACAAGTGTGCAATTTGAACTTAAACACTATTCCACTTCTATAGTCATAACGTAATCACAACTTCTATTATATGATTTTATTTAACAATCCCTAATGATAAATAAAACATAACCATAACTATTTCATAAGCAAGACAATAAACATGACATATAACAGAGATTGTAAATATTAATGGTCGTAAACTAAGAAATTCCTGACCTATTTGAAGTGTTGACCAATATGCAAGACCTTAACGCCCTCTCGCCGATAAATGCGCCTTGCTTGCGATCCTTTTTCGCCAATACTTTCCAACTCTATCAAAAACAAACAAACAACTCTCTTGATACTATCAAAACACTATCCTCTCTAAACAACTCTCTTGATACTATCAAAACACTATCCTCTCTAAACAACTCTCTTGATACTATAAAAACACTATCCTCTCTAACTCTATTCTTCTTTCTACAATCCACCGTCCTTCCTTGGATGCCAAAAATGACTTCCCTCCCTTTCCTCTCTACTCCCACCCCTATTTATACTAAAAATCATCCATCGCTTCTCCTTAATCTAGGGCTTAGTAATAGTTATTAACTAAAACTCTTTTACCTCCAACTCTTCTTGTTCCTCCACGTAAGGAGTCCATCTCCAGTTAACTATAGTCTTTTGCGCTCCTTGATTGTGGTTATAACAATTATCGGCTGGGTGGAGAGATCGGTTCATTACTTCAAACACTTATGTGTTTGCAAACAAGAAATTGTGTGTTTAATCTGCCAGGTCTTGAGTCAACTAAGGTTTATGTTTCAGTCTTCACCTTACGTGCCAGTCTATTCTCCTCCTCAATCGGCCAATCTGCAGTTGAATGAAATGAATTGTAGCTTGTGGAAGAGTTTGGACGTGGAGAAGTGGTAGATTATCGCTCTGATCAGTGAGAGGTGTCATTACCCACTGACTGAAGTGTTAATGGAGGAAACCTCTCATTGCTCGCTGGCTGCAGTGTTAATGTCGGAAGAGGGAGTACGTGGTTTTTGAAGGAGGAGGGTAGTCGGTGGTAATACCGACCCCTCCCTATATTAAGGGGGGTGGTCGATATTACCATCGACCACCGTTGACCAAACTATAACTCCTGCCACCTCCTATTCAATCAAGTTTATTTTATTCATTTTAATATAATTTCATTATTATATTTTAATAATTAATTAATAACTTTCATTTTAATATTTAAACGTTAATCTTCCTAGCAATTTTACGTTTAAATATATAAATATATACTTGTTTTCAAATGCTTATAACTAATGACCCCTTTTTTTTCATATAGATTTATATTCGAACAATCGAATTATATATATATATATATATATATATATATATATATATATATATATATATAACTCGTTCGAAAAGATTATTAAATATAATATATCTATAATTCTAACTTTATACATGCATAATCCAAAAACACAATAACCCGATGGGCGATATCAACTACTAATAATACGATCACCTTATCTTAACTCCAATAATTACTTATAAGTGACTATTGCCTTCCGAGTATATTATGCCCTTACATATATTCAAACGATCGAATTGCAACTATCGAGCTAACAAGCTGATAAAATTCATATCAACTCATACCAAGATATTAACTCATCCTTAATAAACAATATTAAGTCACTAGATCACTTGATTCTTTTTCCTCCAATTACCAAAACTATTCTTTACTCTTATAGACGTAATAAACGTAACAATTACCAATGACATACAAAAATTGGGAACACTGGACATGCAAACTAGGCAAGCATCATGCGACTTTTATAAAGATCAAACAATAAAATATGAAGACCAAACCAATTGATAGAATGACTAACTAAAGGCACTCATCGGAGTGTAACTGACTAAAAATAGGGTCAACTACTATCTCCTTCACTTCCATCGGAAAATATAAGGCACGCTCAGACCTATGTAGCCAGGTGGAGACGATACCCCGTACCTACTTGGTACTTGTACCTGCAACATACTGCATCACCGACCACACATGCATATATACATATATAGAAATTTCAACATACACACCGATGAAGGAGATTCGCGACGTTCCCTGTCTCACCAAGATGAGTGAAGGAAAATCGTCCCCATGCATCCCATACACTCGCATATACACAACACACAGTGCATAGATGAAGTAAAGCGTCAGTACATAGCAATGAACCATATAATGCCATAAAAACGTAAGTACATAAATACTGCAAATAAATCATATGTCTCATAATTAGATAAAACATGGAACAATGTTATATAATTCTAAATAACAAATGATAATGTATCCACTGAGAATAACAAGAACAAAATATCAGTTCAAATGAGTAAGGGTACTACATTCTCCCCCCCAAGACTAGGCTTACTCCTGGAAGCCTAAAAAAAATATGAATATAACTCTCTCATCTTTACTGCATCCTCCCAAGTTGCCGAGGTCTCATCATTTGGGTCCCATAGGACCCTTACCTGGTCGATGGTGCGACCCCTGAGGATCAAATCCCGATGCTGAAGAATGCACACGGGTTCCATGGAAAGCTGCCCATCCTCGACCTGCAAAGAGTTCCAATCAAGAACATGTGTCACATCAGGGTGATAAGGTCGAGGAACTGAAACATGAAAGACATCGTGGATGCGGGATAGACTCGGTGGCAAGGAAAGGCGGTAAGCAACAGGACCTATCCTCTCAAGAATCTCAAAAGGGCTTACAAACCGAGGCGCCAACTTAGAACCCTTCCCATAACGGATCGGACTCTTCTGTGGATGCACTCTCAGAAACACACGGTCGCCAATAGAAAATTGATGATCTATCCTATGAGCATTTGCATACTTCTTCTGCCTATCCTGTGCAGCTACCAAATGCTCTTGAATTTGCCCAACCTGTTGCTCCATCTCCCGAAGAATATCCGGACCTATAAGCACCCTATCCTCTAACTGATCCCAACTCAAAGGAGTACGGCAAGGATGACCATATAATGCCTGAAAGGGGGACATACCTATGGAGCTATGATATCCATTGTTATATGCAAACTCTACAAGGTAGATATAATCCTCCCAACGCGACTGGTGGTCCATAACATACATGCAAAGCATGTCCTCCAAAACCTAATTCACTCTCTCTGTCTGACCATCCGTCTCTAGGTGATAGGCTGTACTAAAGTTCAATTGAGTTCCCAAAGCATGCTGAAGTGAGGTCCACAAAGCTGAAGTAAAGACAGGATCTCTATCAGTGATGATCCGCCTCAGAACCCCATGCAGTTTCACTACTTCTTCCAAGAAGACTCGTGCCACCACTGCTGCTGTATAGGAAGCTCGAATAGGAACAAAATGAGCAATCTTAGTCAACCTATCAACTATGACCATGATGGCATCATGCCGACGTGAAGAGATAGGCAACCCAACAATGAAATCCATGGAAATGATATCCCATTTCCAATCCGGTATCAAATTAGGTTGAAGAAGCCCTGCCGGGTGCTGATGCTCTGCCTTCACCCGCTAACATTCTAAACACTTTGACACGAAATCAGCAATGTCACATTTCATGCCTTCCCAATGATAAATTTGTCTAAGATCTGCATGCATCTTCTTGACACCTGGATGTGCCAAATAAGGTGCACGATGGGCCTCAGTCATGATCAAGACGCGAAGACCCTCTAAAGAAGGTACATAGATCTGCCCATGGTGACGAAGAAGTCCATCTGCCTCAAGATTATATCTAGAATATCTTCCCTCTAAAGGCCTTTCGGACTCTATCATGGTTCTAACATCTTGATACCAAGTATCGTGAGGGAGAACTCTGAGAATCCTCTCTCTCAAGTCAACTCCAAGGGACAATACCGAAACTTCATGCCGCCTACGACTCAAAGCATCTGCCACCACGTTCTCTTTCCCCTGAATGTACTGAACATCAAAATCATACTCACAGAGAAATTCCATCCATCTCCATTGTCGAGCATTCAAATTTGGTTGTGTGAAAATATACTGTAGACTACGGTGATCACTATGTAGTTCAAAATGATGCCCTAACAGAAAATGATGCCATCTAACCAAAGCATGAACTACAATTGCCAACTCCAAATTGTGAACTGGATAGTTCAACTCATGGTTCTTGAGTTTGCGAGACTCATAAGCAACCACTCGTCCATCTTGCATAAGCACTGCACCTATACCTTCCAAATAGGCATCTGTGCATACTATAAAATCTCTAGATGGATCTGGAACTGCCAAAATCAGAGCACTAACAAGGAGTTCCTTCAAGGTATGAAAAGCTGACTCACATTGTTCTGACCAAACAAACTTCTTCCCTTTCCACTGTAGAGAAGTGATTGGGTGACCTATCCAGGAAAAGCCTTGAACAAATCGACGGTAGTATCTAGCCAAACCCATAAAACTCCGAACTTCAGAAACGCTGGTTAGCACTGGCCAATCAACAATGGCTTGGATCTTTGAAGGATCCACGGATACACCTTCCCCTGAAACTATATGACCAAGATAGTTTACCTCTGATTGAAAAAAATCACACTTTGCCAAATTAGCATAAAGTTGGTTTTCCCTCAAGCACTGCATTACCTGTCGTAAGTGACCTTCATGTTCTTCCATAGTTCTAGAATAAATTAATATGTCATCTAAGAACACAAGGACAAAATGATCAAGGTAGGTGCGAAAAACCCCATTCATGAGGCTCATGAAAATTGAAGCCACATTCGTCAACCCAAATGGTACTACTGTGAACTCATAGTGACCATAACGAGTGTGAAACGTTGTCTTATGAATATCTGCATCCTGGATACGCAACTGATGATATCCAGATTTCAGGTCAATCTTAGAGAATATCTTGGCTCCCTTTACCTAATCAAAAAGATCATCAATACGAGGCAAAGGATATCGATTCCGGATGGTTACCTTATTCAGCTATCGGTAATCAATGCATAACCGAAGAGAACCATCCTTCTTCTTAACAAAGATAACAGGCGCACCCCAAGGAGAAACACTAGCATGAATAAATCCCTTGGCTAACAATTCTTCCAGTTGTAACTTCAATTCACTCAACTCCTAAGTGGTCATCCGATATGGAGCTCTCGAAATAGGTTTTGCACTAGGAACCAAATCAATGTGAATTTCTATGTCTCTCTTTGGAGGCATACCAGGAATATCCAATGGGAATACATCAGCATACTCTTGAAGAATAGGGTGACTATCAAGAGCGATTTCTTGACTCTTTAACTCATCCATGTCCTCAAGAGTAACAGCAAAAAGCTGACACCCTCTACGCATGCACCGCTTAAGTTGCATAGCAGAGATCATACGTAAGGATATTGGTTTTTGAACTCCAACAATTTTCACTTCCTTGCCAAGGTTGTCTAAACACTCCATTGTCTTCTTGCGACAATCTATGTGAGCATTATGAGAAGATAGCCAATCCATTCCCAACACAACTCCATAAGAACCCAAAGGAATGACTCGAAGGTCAACTGAAGTAACTATGGTTCCTAGATTCAACTCACAACTGGGAATAAAGGCATCTACAGAAACACGGACACCTGTAGCCAACTCTACTTGCCACCTATTCATCTCCTTAGCAGACGTGAGTCCACACTGCTCCATAATAGACGAAGAAATGAAAGAATCTGAAGCACCAGAATCAAAAAGTACAGAGATAGGGATTCCACGCAACATACCTACTGATTCTATAACTGTACCTTGATGATCAGCTTGGCGGTTATCCACCACTGTGAACACTCTATGAGATCTGCCTGCATCTCCCACTGTAGGCTCTGACACTGCCGACCATTGACTACCTATGTTGTGGAAATGTTGAGGACACTATGCAGATCTGTGACCATACTGCCCACAAGAGAAGCAAGCTCCTCTATTACTTTTCGGACCACTGGATTGCTGATAATTTCCCTAGCTAGGAGCATGAGATGCACTTTGCGAGGATTCCCCTGTAGGGCCCTGTCTGCCCCTCTGCCAATTTCTATTTTTCTTAAATTGAGCATTGCCACCCTTCTGGCTCTGGAACTATTTTGGTTTTGACGGTTGCTGCTGCTGTGGTCCACCCTTAGCAGGTGCCTGAGGAGTCCTAAATGGTGCAGCTGACTGAAACTGATTACCATGAGCTCTATTCCCACTGGGAGGAGCACTCCCTATCTGCACACCTGTTTGCCCACCAAGAGCACGGCTAAGGTTTAGCTCTACCAATCGGGCCTTTGCCAAAGCTGTCTCCACTGAAGTTGGCTCAAACACCCTAACACCTCCACTAATGCGATCATTCAAGCCCCTCAAGAAATGTTGTACAAGCATAGCCTCATTATTACCAATTCCAGCATACTGCTTGAGCTCATAGAATCTGTGCTCATACTGGTCTACCGTCATACCATACTGTCGTAGTGCATGGAACTCATCTGCCCGAGTCTGTTTCCACTGGGGCAAGAGAAACCATGCCCTAAATCTCTCCAGAAATAGCTCCCATGTCACAGTGTTAATGCACACACCGATCATTTCCTCCTCCAGTCTCCACCAGATTGACGCGAAGTTTTCGAGGTGCATAATAGCACATCTTGCCTTGGTGTTGTTACTATATGGGAACATAGCAAAACACCTATCCAGACCAATAAGCCAAGTCTCTGCCTCTAGACCGGTACCCATACCATTAAAGAAAGGAGGATTGGACCTCATCAAGTCCTTTATGTGACCCAAAGAAACTGGATCTTCATTGCTTGCAATCCCTCTCTCTCTCTTCTGGCATTGGCTGAACAACCTCAGGCCTAGGGCCTAACCTAGCAAGAACCTCCTAAAACATTTGTCTCAGCTCTTCCCTTTTGGGAACCTATTCTTCTGCATGAGGTAAGTCCTGATGAATAGACTATTCTGGCTCAGCACTAACATGAGTAGGTGGTGGTGAAGGACTATGATGATCAGAAACACGGCCTCATCCTCCACCTCTTCCTTTACCTCTACCTCTATTGCAACCACGCATACGGCCACCTCCCCTAGCTCTCCTAGCCATGACCGAGTACTACAAAAGAGAAAAGATTCAGATTTATGACAAGGATAAACAAGGAAAACACAAATGTTAAGACCTAAAAAAATCAAGTTGAATAGGCACACTACAAACCCAAAGTACCCAATGTTGAAACTTGGCTCTGATACCAAATGTAATGCCCCGTCAGGAACCCTAAAGGAAAAACATCATAATCTATGCAACTAAGGGTGAAATAAATTTTTTTTTAAAATTAAGTGCATGAATTTAAACCTTAGCACACCTAATAACATAGCGGAAGTCTAACACCTGAGTTTCCTAAGGGTTACCAACGAATATTACTTCGTAAATTAAATATTTAAGATAAAATTTACACAATGAAAGAATCTAAAATATTTCAAGCAATCATATATTATATAAAACATAATTAAGTAATTGAAGTAGTATACATTACAATATTTCTTTGCTTTCAATATTCGAAAATACATGTTTTCAAAAAAGAAATTACATCATGAGCTAAAATGTTACAAAATGAAAGTTACATAAAGTTTCTTTTCAAACCTCTAGTTTTCAACTGAATAATGGATAGGAACAAGAGTCGGTACATGAATCATGATCGAAGAACATCAGTGAAGTCCTTCCTCGCCTGAAGATACATACCAGAACATCCGATGGGAAGTGACACTACCACCCGACCATGTGATTCCGAAAGGGAACCACCCCACCATGCTGGAGATAGTAGATAACCCTCAAGCAAGCAAAATGAAACAAGAACGAAAGGACTACAAGACTCCACTTACAATCATGTGACCCAACTCACAAAACACTAGTGACTCTAAGGAGAAAGTGTCATCGCATGTCTTACGGTGGATACCATGGTACAACCTCCATAGGTCCCGACCCCCATCCTGGGTTATCCTGGTAACCTCTCTCGAACTTCCGATTCCAACTAAGACTCATGCGGACCTTAGCAATCCTCTCACGAAGACAAGGTGGTAAGTTTGCCATTCCAGGCCTTCTTGCTACATTATGAGTCCTGTACTAGCACTCACCTATTTGCGAGGCACATTGTTTTATTTAACTTTTATTCTACCCTTCCTTAGTCATTTATTAGGTCTTCACTTTCTTAACCAACTTCCAATGGGTTATCCTGTCACCACTTTGGGCACGGCCCCCGCTTGAAAGCCACTCTCTCTCTTAGGACACTACGGGTTAGTTCTATCTACAGAACTCTATGGCGACACAGACAGCCATTCCCAATCTTGACCTACCTCGAATGAAAGATACATAATTACTAACCTAAGGTTGACCATTACGAACAACTCACAGTGGCTCATTTCCTTAAGGTTATACATCTAAATAACTGGCCAAGACACAGTACACAAGACATACTGACAACATGACTTAATATACTTAGTTGCGACCACCATATAAAACAAGGTAATCTTACATACCAACACCTATCACAAAATTAACTGGCGATACAAATATACGTTGTCAAGACACGAAGAACAATATGGTCGGTATAACACAAAATTTTACACTTATTGACAAGTTTAAGAGTTCAATTACTCTTGTTAACTACTATAGGTACGCCACCTTAATAATTTCCATTTATACCATAGATGAAGATTAAAATAGATATATTTATTTCATCAAGAAGTCTTACAATAAGACATAATACATTTCTTCATAGAATAATGTCTTTATTTTTATTTTTATTTTTTTTTTTACACTAGAGTGTTGCATCATTCTTCCGGAAAATACGGAGAAGTGCACTTGTCAGACTCTACATGATCTAAAGGAGTATATCCTTCAGATTTGCTTTCACTCAAGGGAATGTACCCCACAGACTCATTATCACTTAAGGGGGTATACCCCTCCGATGAGTCAGAACTTATAACTATCAGCTTTTCTGGCGAGCACTCTAGCTTGGGTTCTTTCCCTTTTCCAACAGTAACTTCTTTAGTTGGACTCTGAGTAGGACCTTTTTCTATCTCTTTGCTCTCTTCAGGAGCTAGGTTCTCTTTAGGAGTTGGGTTGTCCTCCACAACATGCTTGATAGGTGTCAAAGAATCTTTCTTGACTTTTAAGTAGTGAGCATAATCTGCTACGGATTTGCGAGCTGTCTATTTGACTCGCACCATTTCTGTAACGTATCAATAGTAAACTATTACTTCCTAGACTCTCCTAGAGCTACGTCTAATAAATCTTAATAAATAGGTTTTGAACGCAACCATACATTTCTTCCATATATTAACAAGTGTGCAATTTGAACTTAAACACTATTCCACTTCTATAGTCATAACGTAATCACAACTTCTATTATATGATTTTATTTAACAATCCCTAACGATAAATAAAACATAACCATAACTATTTCATAAGCAAGACAATAAACATGACATATAACAAAGATTGTAAATATTAATGGTCATAAACTAAGAAATTCCTGACCTATTGGAAGTGTTGACCAATATGCAAGACCTTAACGCCCTCTCACCGATAAATGCGCCTTGCTTGCGATCCTTTTTCGCCAATACTTTCCAACTCTGTCAAAAACAAACAAACAACTCTCTTGATACTATCAAAACACCATCCTCTCTAAACAACTCTCTTGATACTATAAAAACACTATCCTCTCTAACTCTATTCTTCTTTCTACAATCCACCGTCCTTCCTTGGATGCCAAAAATGACTTCCCTCCCTTTCCTCTCTACTCCCACCCCTATTTATACTAAAAATCATCCATCGCTTCTCCTAAACCTGGGGCTTAGTAATAGTTATTAACTAAAACTCTTTTACCTCCAACTCTTCTTGTTCCTCCATGTAAGGAGTCCATCTCCAGTTAACTATAGTCTTTTGCGCTCCTTGATTGTGGTTATAACAATTATCGGCTGGGTGGAGAGATCGGTTCATTACTTCAAACACTTATGTGTTTGCAAACAGCGAATTGTGTGTTTAATCTGCCAGGTCTTGAGTCAACTAAGGTTTATGTTTCAGTCTTCACCTTACGTGCTAGTCTATTCTCCTCCTCAATCGGCCAATCTGCAGTTGAATGAAATGAATTGCATCTCGTGGAAGAGTTTGGACGTGGAGAAGTGGTAGATTATCGCTCTGAATAGCGAGAGGTGTCATTACCCGCTGATTGAAGTGTTAATGGAGGAAACCTCTCGTTGCTCAGTGGCTGCAGTGTTAATGGCGGAAGAGGGAGTACGTGGTTTATGAAGGAGGAGGGTAGTCGGTGGTAATATCAACCCCTCCCTATATTAAGGGGGGTGGTCGATATTACCATCGACCACCATTGACCAAACTATAACTCCCGCCACCTCCTATTCAATCAAGTTTATTTTATTCGTTTTAATATAATTTCATTATAATATTTTAATAATTAATTAATAACTTTCATTTTAATATTTAAACATTAATCTTCCTAGCAATTTTACGTTTAAATATATAAATATATACTTGTTTTCAAATGCTTATAACTAATGACCCCTTTTTTTTTCATATAGATTTATATTCGAACAATCGAATTATATATATATATATATAACTCGTTTGAAAAGATTATTAAATATAATATATCTATAATTCTAACTTTATACATGCATAATCCAAAAACACAATAACCCGATGGGCAATATCAACTACTGATAATACAATCACCTTATCTTAACTCCAATAACTACATATAAGTGACTATTGCCTTCCAAGTATATTATGCCCTTACATATATTCAAATGATCGAATTGCAACTATCGAGCTAACAAGCTGATAAAATTCATATCAACTCATACCAAGATATTAACTCGTCCTTAATAAACAATATTAAGTCACTAGATCACTTGATTCTTTTTCCTCCAATTACCAAAACTACTCTTTACTCTTATAGATGTAATAAACGTAACAATTACCAATGACATACAAAAATTGGGAACATTGGACACGCAAACTGAGCAAGCATCATACGACTTTTATAAAGATCAAACAATAAAATATGAAGACCAAACCAATTGATAGAATGACTAACTGAAGGCACTCACCTGAGTGTAACTGACTAAAAATAGGGTCAACTACTATCTCCTTCACTTCCATCAGAAAATATAAGGCACGCTTAGACTTGTGTAGCCAGGTGGAGACGATACCCCGTACCTACCCGGTACTTGTACCTGCAACATCCTGCATCACCGTCCACACATGCATATATACATATATAGAAATTTCAACATACACACTAATGAAGGAGATTCACGACGTTCCCTATCTCACTGAGATGAGTGAAGGAAAATCGTCCCCATGCATCCCATACACTCGCAGATACACAACACACAGTGCATAGATGAAGTAAAGCGTCAATACATAGCAATGAACCATATAATGCTATAAAAATGTAAGTACATAAATACTCAAATAAATCATATGTCTCATAATCAGATAGAACATGGAACAATGTTATATAATTCTAAATAACAAATGATAATGTATCCACTGAGAATAACAAGAACAAAATATCAGTTCAAACAAGTAAGGATACTACATTTCTGCACATTCATCCATG